>NW_024470987.1:0-22525 GCF_017639515.1 Carcharodon carcharias
CAATCACTGTTTGTATAATCGCACGGTCTATTCAGTGTTTGTATAGTCACACTGACCACTCGCTGTTTGTATAATCAAATGGTACAAATCTGTTTGTATATTCATACAGGCCAATTTACTGTTTGTGCATTCACAGGGATGAATCACTGTTCGTATATTCACACAGTCCATTCAGTGTTTGTACAGTCACACTGTCCAATCACTGATTGTTTAGCCATGCGGTCCAATCAGTTTTTTTATAGTCACACGGTCCCATCACTGTTTGTTTAATCACATGGTCCAGTCACTGTTTGTATAATCACATGGTCCAATCACTGTCCCTGTAATCACACGGTCCACATCACTGCTTGTATAATCACATGGTCCAATACGTGTTTGTATAATCACCCAGTATAATCACTGTTTGTATATTCACACAGTTCAATCACTGTTTGTATAATCACACGATCCAATCACTGTTTGTATAATCACACAGTCCAATCACTGTCTCTGTAATCACATGGTCCTATCACTGTTTGTATTATCACATGGTCCCATCACTGTTTGTTTAATCACACGGTCCACTCACTGTGTAATCACGCGGTCCATTCACCGTTTGTATAATCACATGGTCCGATCACTGTTTATATAGTCACATGGTCCAATCACTGTTTGTATAATCACACAGTCCGATCATTGTGTGTATAATCACATGGTCCAATCAGTGTTTGTATAGTCACACGGTCCAATCATTGTTTATATAATCACACGGTCCAATCACTGTTTATATAATCACACGCTCGAAGCAGTGTTTGTATAGTCACATGGTCCAATTACTATTTGTATAATCACACAGTTTAATCACTTTTTGTATAATCACATGGTCCAATCACTGTTTGTATCATCATACATTCTAATCACTGCTTGTATAATCACACGCTCCAATCACTGCTTGTATAATCACACGCTCCAATCACTGCTTGTATAATCACACAGTCCAATCACTGTTTATGAGTGTATGATGATACAAACAGTGATTGGACCATGTAAATATACAAACAGTGATTAGACTGTATGATGATACAAACAGAGATTGGACCATGTAATCAGTGTTTGTGCAATCACATGGTCCAATCACTGCTTGTACAATCACATGGTCCAATCACTATTTGTACAATCACACGGTCCAATCCCTGTTTATATAATCACACTGTCCAATCAGTGTTTGTGTAATCACACCGTACAATCACTGTTTGTATAATCACACCGTCCAATCACTGTTTGTATAATCGCACTGTCCAATCAGTGTTTGTATAATCACTCAGTCCAATCACTGTTTGTATAATCACACAGTCTAATCACTGTTTGTACAATCACACAGTATAATCAGTGTTTGTATAATCACATGGTCCAATTACTGTTTGTATAATCACACAGTCTAATCATTGCTTGTATAATCACTCGGTCCAATCACTGTTTGTATAATCACACAGTTTAATCACTTTTTGTATAATCAAATGGTCCAATCACTGTTTGTATCATCATACAGTCTAATCACTGTTTGTATATTCACATGGTCCAATCACTGTTTGTATAATCACATGGTCCAATCACTGCTTGTATAATCACACAGTCCAATCACTGTTTATATTATCACACGGTCCCATCACTGTTTGTATTATCACATGGTCCAATCACTGTTTACATAAACTCACGGTACAATCGCAGCCTGAATAATCACACTGTTCAAACCCTGATGGTATACTCACATGGTCCAATCACTGTTTGTATAGTCACACGGTCCAATCAGTGTTCGTATAATCACACCGTCCAATCACTGTATAGTCACAGGGTCCAATCACTGTTTGTATAGTCACACTGTCCACTCACTGTTTGTATAATCACACGGTCCAATCATTGTTTATATAATCACACGCTCCAAGCAGTGTTTTTATAGTCACATGGTCCAATCACTGTTTGTATATTCACATGGTCCAATCACTGTTTGTATAATCGCACGGTCTATTCAGTGTTTGTATAGTCACACTGACCACTCGCTGTTTGTATAATCAAATGGTACAAATCTGTTTGTATATTCATACAGGCCAATTTACTGTTTGTGCATTCACAGGGATGAATCACTGTTCGTATATTCACACAGTCCATTCAGTGTTTGTACAGTCACACTGTCCAATCACTGATTGTTTAGCCATGCGGTCCAATCAGTTTTTTTATAGTCACATGGTCCCATCATTGTTTGTTTAATCACATGGTCCAGTCACTGTTTGTATAATCACACGGTCCAATCACTGTCCCTGTAATCACACGGTCCACATCACTGCTTGTATAATCACATGGTCCAATACGTGTTTGTATAATCACCCGGTATAATCACTGTTTGTATATTCACACAGTTCAATCACTGTTTGTATAATCACACGATCCAATCACTGTTTGTATAATCACACGGTCCAATCACTGTCTCTGTAATCACATGGTCCAATCACTGTTTGTATTATCACATGGTCCCATCACTGTTTGTTTAATCACACGATCCACTCACTGTGTAATCACTGTTTGTATCATCATACAGTCTAATCACTGTTTGTATGTTTACATGGTCCAATCTCTGTTTGTATCATCATCCAGTCTAATCACTGTTTGTATACTTACATGGTCCAATCACTGTTTGTATCATCATACAGTCTAATCACTGTTTGTATATTTACATGGTCCAGTCACTGTTTGTATAATCACATGGTCCAATCACTGTTTGTATAATCACATGGTCCAATCACTGTTTGTATCATCATACAATCTAATCACTGTTTGTATATTCACATGGTCCAATCAGTGTTTGTATAATCACATGGTCCAATCACTGTTTGTATAATCACATGGTCCAATCACTGTTTGTATCATCATACAATCTAATCACTGTTTGTATATTCACATGGGCCAATCACTGTTTGTACAATCACATGGACCAATCACTGTTTCTATAATCACACGGACAAATCACTGTTTCTATAATCACACGGTCCAATCACTGTTTGTATAATAACACGGTCCGATCACTGTTTGTATAATCACACGGTCCATTCACTGTTTAGATTATCACACGGTCCCATCACTGTTTGTATAATCACACGGTCCAATCATTGTTTGTATTATCACACGGTCCAATCACTGTTTACATAAACCCACGGTACAATCGCAGCGTGAATAATCACACTGTTCAGACACTGATGGTATACTCACATGGTCCAATCACTGTTTGTATAGTCACACTGTCCACTCACTGTTTGTATAATCACACGGTCCAATCACTGTTTGTATAATCACACGATCGAAACATTGTTTGTATAATCAGATGGAATAGCCACTATTTGTATAGTCACACCATCCAGTCACAGTTTCAATAATCATACAGTCCAATCAGTGTTTGATTATTCAAACGGACCAATCACTGTTTCTATAATTACATGGACCAATCACTGTTTGTACAGTCACACTGTCCAATCACTGATTGTATAGCCATGCGGTCCAATCAGTTTTTTTATAGTCACACGGTCCCATCACTGTTTGTTTAATCACATGGTCCAGTCACTGTTTGTATAATCACACAGTCCAATCCGTGTTAATATAATCACCCGGTATAATCACTGTTTGTATAATCACACGATCCAATCACTGCTTTGATAATCACATCGTCCAATCACTGCTTGTATAATCACACGGTCCAATCACTGTTTGTATAATCACACGGTCCAATACGTGTTTGTATAATCACCCGGTATAATCACTGTTTGTATGAACACACGGTTCAATCACTGTTTGTATAATCACACGATCCAATCACTGTTTGTATAATCACATGGTCCAATGACTGTCTCTGTAATCACACGGTCCAATCACTGTTTGTATTATCACATGGTCCCATCACTGTTTGTTTAATCACATGGTCCACTCACTGTGTAATCACGCGGTCCATTCACCGTTTGTATAATCACACGGTCCGATCACTGTTTGTATAATCACAGGTTCCAATCACTGTTTGTATAATCACCCACTCCAATCAGTGTTTATATAGTCACATGGTCCAATCACTGTTTGTATAATCACACAGTCCGATCATTGTGTGTATAATCACACGGTCCAATCAGTGTTTGTATAGTCACATGGTCCAATCATTGTTTATATAATCACACGGTCCAATCACTGTTTATATAATCACACGCTCGAAGCAGTGTTTGTATAGTCACATGGTCAAATTACTATTTGTATAATCACGCAGTTTAATCACTTTTTGTATAATCAAATGGTCCAATCACTGTTTGTATCATCATACATTCTGATCACAGCTTGTATAATCACACGCTCCAATCACTGCTTGTATAATCACACGCTCCAATCACTGCTTGTATAATCACACAGTCCAATCACTGTTTATATTATCACACGGTCCCATCACTGTTTGTATAATCACACGGTCCAATCATTGCTTGTATTATCACACAGTCCAATCCCTGTTTACATAAACCTAATGGTATACTCACAGGGTCCAATCACTGTTTGTATAGTCACACTGTCCACTCACTGTTTGTATAATCACACGGTCCAATCACTGTTTGTATAATCACATGATCGAAACATTGTTTGTATAATCAGATGGACTAGCCACTAATTGTATAATAACACCATCCAGTCACAGTTTCAATAATCATACGGTCCAATCAGTGTTTGATTATTCAAACGGACCAATCACTGTTTCTATAATTACATGGACCAATCACTGTTTGTATAGTCACACGGTCCAAAAAGTGTTTGTATAATCACACAGTCTAATCAATGTTTGTATAATCCCACAGTCTAATCAATGTTTCCATAATCACACAGTCCAATCAGTGTTTGTATCATCATACAATCTAATCACTGTTTGTATATTCACATGGTCCAATCAGTGTTTGTATAATCACATGGTCCAATCACTGTTTGTATAATCACATGGTCCAATCACTGTTTGTATCATCATACAATCTAATCACTGTTTGTATATTCACATGGGCCAATCACTGTTTGTACAATCACATGGACCAATCACTGTTTCTATAATCACACGGACAAATCACTGTTTCTATAATCACACGGTCCAATCGGTGTTTGTATAATCACACAGTCCGATCAGTGTTTGTATATTCACACAGTTCAATCACTGTTTGTATAACCAAAATGTCCGATCAGTGTTTGTATAATCACACTGTCCGATCAGTGTTTGTTAAATCACACACTCCTATCAGTGTTTGTATAATCACACAGTCCAATCAGTGTTTGTATAATCACATGATCCAATCACTGTTTACGTAAACCCACGGTACAATCGCAGTGTGAATAATCACACTGCTCAGACACTGATGGAATACTCACACTGTCCAATCACTGCTTATATAATCACACACACAAATCACTCTTTGTATAATCACATGGTCCAATCACTGTTTGTATAATCACATGGTCCAATCGGTGTTCGTATAATCACACGGTCCAATCACTGTTTGTATAATCGCACAGTCCAATCGGTGCTTGTAAAATCACCTGCTCCAATCACCAATTGTATAATCACAAAGTCTAATCAATGTTTGTATAATCACACAGTTAATCACCGATTGTACATTCACAACGACCAATCACTGTTTATATAATCACACGGTCCAATCAGTGTTTATATAATCATACATTCCAATCAGTGTTTGTATAAACACACAGTCCAATCACTGACTGTACATTCAAACTGACCAATCACTGTTTGTATGATCACATGGACCGATCACTCTTTGTATATTCACACGGTTAAATCAGTGTTTGTATAATCACACGGTCCAATCAGTGTCTGTGTAGTCACACGGTCCAATCACTGTATAATCACACGGTCCAATCATTGTTTATATAATCACACGGTCCAATCACTGTTTATATAATCACACGCACCGAGCAGTGTTTGTATAGTCACATGGTCCAATCACTGTTTGTATATTCACATGGTCTAATCACTGTTTGTATATTCACATGGTCCAATCACTGTTTGTATAATCGCATGGTCCATTCAGTGTTTGTATAGTCACACTGACCACTTGCTGTTTGTATAATCAAATGGTACAAATCTGTTTGTATATTCATACAGGCCAATTTACTGTTTGTGCATTCACAGGGATGAATCACTGTTCGTATATTCACACAGTCCATTCAGTGTTTGTACAGTCACACTGTCCAATCACTGATTGTATAGCCATGCGGTCCAATCAGTTTTTTTATAGTCACACGGTCCCATCACTGTTTGTTTAATCACATGGTCCAGTCACTGTTTGTATAATCACACGGTCCAATCACTGTCTCTGTAATCACACGGTCCAATCACTGTCTCTGTAATCACACGGTCCACTCACTGTTTGTATAATCACACAGTCCAATCCGTGTTAATATAATCACCCGGTATAATCACTGTTTGTATAATCACACGATCCAATCACTGCTTTGATAATCACATCGTCCAATCACTGCTTGTATAATCACACGGTCCAATCACTGTTTGTATAATCACACGGTCCAATACGTGTTTGTATAATCACCCGGTATAATCACTGTTTGTATGATCACACGGTTCAATCACTGTTTGTATAATCACACGATCCAATCACTGTTTGTATAATCACATGGTCCAATGACTGTCTCTGTAATCACACGGTCCAATCACTGTTTGTATTATCACATGGTCCCATCACTGTTTGTTTAATCACATGGTCCACTCACTGTGTAATCACGCGGTCCATTCACCGTTTGTATAATCACACGGTCCGATCACTGTTTGTATAATCACAGGTTCCAATCACTGTTTGTATAATCACCCACTCCAATCAGTGTTTATATAGTCACATGGTCCAATCACTGTTTGTATAATCACACAGTCCGATCATTGTGTGTATAATCACACGGTCCAATCACTGTTTGTATAGTCACATGGTCCAATCATTGTTTATATAATCACACGGTCCAATCACTGTTTATATAATCACACGCTCGAAGCAGTGTTTGTATAGTCACATGGTCAAATTACTATTTGTATAATCACGCAGTTTAATCACTTTTTGTATAATCAAATGGTCCAATCACTGTTTGTATCATCATACATTCTGATCACAGCTTGTATAATCACACGCTCCAATCACTGCTTGTATAATCACACGCTCCAATCACTGCTTGTATAATCACACAGTCCAATCACTGTTTATATTATCACACGGTCCCATCACTGTTTGTATAATCACACGGTCCAATCATTGCTTGTATTATCACACAGTCCAATCCCTGTTTACATAAACCCACGGTACAATCGCAGCGTGAATAATCACACTGTTCAGACACTAATGGTATACTCACAGGGTCCAATCACTGTTTGTATAGTCACACTGTCCACTCACTGTTTGTATAATCACACGGTCCAATCACTGTTTGTATAATCACATGATCGAAACATTGTTTGTATAATCAGATGGACTAGCCACTAATTGTATAATAACACCATCCAGTCACAGTTTCAATAATCATACGGTCCAATCAGTGTTTGATTATTCAAACGGACCAATCACGGTTTCTATAATTACATGGACCAATCACTGTTTGTATAGTCACACGGTCCAAAAAGTGTTTGTATAATCACACAGTCTAATCAATGTTTGTATAATCCCACAGTCTAATCAATGTTTCCATAATCACACAGTCCAATCACTGTTTGTATAATCACAAACTCCAGTCGGTGTTTGTAAATCACACAGTCCAACCACTTATTTTACATTCACACTGACCAATCACTGTTTATATAATCACTTGATTCAATCACTGATCGTATGTTCACACTGTCCAGTCAGTGTTCATATAATCATACTGTCCATGCGCTGTTTGTATAATCAAACGGTACAATTCTGTTGATATATTCATACAAGACAATCACTGTTTGTACATTCACAGGGATGAATCACTGTCTGTATAATCACAGGGTCAACTGACTGCTTGCACAATCACACAGTACAATCGCTGCTTGTACAATCACACGTTCCGATCACTGTTTGTATAATCATATGGTCCAATCACTGTCTGTGTAATCACACGGTCCAATCACTCTTTGTATTATCACATGGTCCCATCACTGTTTGTATAATCCCGCGGTCCAATCACTGTTTGTATAATCACACGGTCCGATCAGTGTTTGTATATTCACATGTTCCAATCACTGTTTGTATAATCACGCGGTCCAATCGCTGTTTGTCAATCATGCCTTCCAATCAGTATTTGTATAGTCAGGCTGTTCAATCAGTGTTTGTGCAATCACTGGTCCAATCACTATTTGTACAATCACACGGTCCAATCCCTGTTTATATAATCACACTGTCCAATCAGTGTTTGTGTAATCACACCGTACAATCACTGTTTGTATAATCGCACTGTCCAATCAGTGTTTGTATAATCACTCAGTCCAATCACTGTTTGTATAATCACACAGTCTAATCACTGTTTGTACAATCACACAGTATAATCAGTGTTTGTATAATCACATGGTCCAATTACTGTTTGTATAATCACACAGTCTAATCATTGCTTGTATAATCACTCGGTCCAATCACTGTTTGTATAATCACACAGTTTAATCACTGTTTGTATATTCACATGGTCCAATCACTGTTTGTATAATCACATGGTCCAATCACTGCTTGTATAATCACACAGTCCAATCACTGTTTATATTATCACACGGTCCCATCACTGTTTGTATTATCACATGGTCCAATCACTGTTTACATAAACCCACGGTACAATCGCAGCCTGAATAATCACACTGTTCAAACCCTGATGGTATACTCACATGGTCCAATCACTGTTTGTATAGTCACACGGTCCAATCAGTGTTCGTATAATCACACCGTCCAATCACTGTATAGTCACAGGGTCCAATCACTGTTTGTATAGTCACACTGTCCACTCACTGTTTGTATAATCACACGGTCCAATCATTGTTTATATAATCACACGCTCCAAGCAGTGTTTTTATAGTCACATGGTCCAATCACTGTTTGTATATTCACATGGTCCAATCACTGTTTGTATAATCGCACGGTCTATTCAGTGTTTGTATAGTCACACTGACCACTCGCTGTTTGTATAATCAAATGGTACAAATCTGTTTGTATATTCATACAGGCCAATTTACTGTTTGTGCATTCACAGGGATGAATCACTGTTCGTATATTCACACAGTCCATTCAGTGTTTGTACAGTCACACTGTCCAATCACTGATTGTTTAGCCATGCGGTCCAATCAGTTTTTTTATAGTCACACGGTCCCATCATTGTTTGTTTAATCACATGGTCCAGTCACTGTTTGTATAATCACATGGTCCAATACGTGTTTGTATAATCACCCGGTATAATCACTGTTTGTATATTCACACAGTTCAATCACTGTTTGTATAATCACACGATCCAATCACTGTTTGTATAATCACACGGTCCAATCACTGTCTCTGTAATCACATGGTCCAATCACTGTTTGTATTATCACATGGTCCCATCACTGTTTGTTTAATCACACGATCCACTCACTGTGTAATCACTGTTTGTATCATCATACAGTCTAATCACTGTTTGTATGTTTACATGGTCCAATCTCTGTTTGTATCATCATCCAGTCTAATCACTGTTTGTATACTTACATGGTCCAATCACTGTTTGTATCATCATACAGTCTAATCACTGTTTGTATATTTACATGGTCCAGTCACTGTTTGTATAATCACATGGTCCAATCACTGTTTGTATAATCACATGGTCCAATCACTGTTTGTATCATCATACAATCTAATCACTGTTTGTATATTCACATGGTCCAATCAGTGTTTGTATAATCACATGGTCCAATCACTGTTTGTATAATCACATGGTCCAATCACTGTTTGTATCATCATACAATCTAATCACTGTTTGTATATTCACATGGGCCAATCACTGTTTGTACAATCACATGGACCAATCACTGTTTCTATAATCACACGGACAAATCACTGTTTCTATAATCACACGGTCCAATCACTGTTTGTATAATAACACGGTCCGATCACTGTTTGTATAATCACACGGTCCATTCACTGTTTATATTATCACACGGTCCCATCACTGTTTGTATAATCACACGGTCCAATCATTGTTTGTATTATCACACGGTCCAATCACTGTTTACATAAACCCACGGTACAATCGCAGCGTGAATAATCACACTGTTCAGACACTGATGGTATACTCACATGGTCCAATCACTGTTTGTATAGTCACACTGTCCACTCACTGTTTGTATAATCACACGGTCCAATCACTGTTTGTATAATCACACGATCGAAACATTGTTTGTATAATCAGATGGAATAGCCACTATTTGTATAGTCACACCATCCAGTCACAGTTTCAATAATCATACAGTCCAATCAGTGTTTGATTATTCAAACGGACCAATCACTGTTTCTATAATTACATGGACCAATCACTGTTTGTATAGTCACACGGTCCAAAAAGTGTTTGTATAATCACACAGTCTAATCAATGTTTGTATAATCCCACAGTCTAATCAATGTTTCCATAATCACACAGTCCAATCACTGTTTGTATAATCACAAACTCCAATCGGTGTTTGTAAATCACACAGTCCAACCACTTATTTTACATTCACACTGACCAATCACTGTTTGTATAATCACTTGATTCAATCACTGATCATATGTTCACACTGTCCAATCAGTGTTCATATAATCATACTGTCCATGCGCTGTTTGTATAATCAAACGGTACAATTCTGTTGATATATTCATACAAGACAATCACTGTTTGTACATTCACAGGGATGAATCACTGTCTGTATAAATCACAGGGTCAACTGACTGCTTGCACAATCACACAGTACAATCGCTGCTTGTACAATCACACGTTCCGATCACTGTTTGTATACTCATATGGTCCAACCGCTGTCTGTGTAATCACACGGTCCAATCACTCTTTGTATTATCACATGGTCCCATCACTGTTTGTATAATCACACGCTCCAAGCAGTGTTTTTATAGTCACATGGTCCAATCACTGTTTGTATATTCACATGGTCCAATCACTGTTTGTATAATCGCACGGTCTATTCAGTGTTTGTATAGTCACACTGACCACTCGCTGTTTGTATAATCAAATGGTACAAATCTGTTTGTATATTCATACAGGCCAATTTACTGTTTGTGCATTCACAGGGATGAATCACTGTTCGTATATTCACACAGTCCATTCAGTGTTTGTACAGTCACACTGTCCAATCACTGATTGTTTAGCCATGCGGTCCAATCAGTTTTTTTATAGTCACACGGTCCCATCACTGTTTGTTTAATCACATGGTCCAGTCACTGTTTGTATAATCACACGGTCCAATCACTGTCCCTGTAATCACACGGTCCACATCACTGCTTGTATAATCACATGGTCCAATACGTGTTTGTATAATCACCCAGTATAATCACTGTTTGTATATTCACACAGTTCAATCACTGTTTGTATAATCACACGATCCAATCACTGTTTGTATAATCACACAGTCCAATCACTGTCTCTGTAATCACATGGTCCTATCACTGTTTGTATTATCACATGGTCCCATCACTGTTTGTTTAATCACACGGTCCACTCACTGTGTAATCACGCGGTCCATTCACCGTTTGTATAATCACACGGTCCGATCACTGTTTATATAGTCACATGGTCCAATCACTGTTTGTATAATCACACAGTCCGATCATTGTGTGTATAATCACACGGTCCAATCAGTGTTTGTATAGTCACACGGTCCAATCATTGTTTATATAATCACACGGTCCAATCACTGTTTATATAATCACAAGCTCGAAGCAGTGTTTGTATAGTCACATGGTCCAATTACTATTTGTATAATCACACAGTTTAATCACTTTTTGTATAATCACATGGTCCAATCACTGTTTGTATCATCATACATTCTAATCACTGCTTGTATAATCACACGCTCCAATCACTGCTTGTATAATCACACGCTCCAATCACTGCTTGTATAATCACACAGTCCAATCACTGTTTATGAGTGTATGATGATACAAACAGTGATTGGACCATGTAAATATACAAACAGTGATTAGACTGTATGATGATACAAACAGAGATTGGACCATGTAATCAGTGTTTGTGCAATCACATGGTCCAATCACTGCTTGTACAATCACATGGTCCAATCACTATTTGTACAATCACACGGTCCAATCCCTGTTTATATAATCACACTGTCCAATCAGTGTTTGTGTAATCACACCGTCCAATCACTGTTTGTATAATCGCACTGTCCAATCAGTGTTTGTATAATCACTCAGTCCAATCACTGTTTGTATAATCACACAGTCTAATCACTGTTTGTACAATCACACAGCATAATCAGTGTTTGTATAATCACATGGTCCAATTACTGTTTGTATAATCACACAGTCTAATCATTGCTTGTATAATCACTCGGTCCAATCACTGTTTGTATAATCACACAGTTTAATCACTTTTTGTATAATCAAATGGTCCAATCACTGTTTGTATCATCATACAGTCTAATCACTGTTTGTATATTCACATGGTCCAATCACTGTTTGTATAATCACATGGTCCAATCACTGCTTGTATAATCACACAGTCCAATCACTGTTTATATTATCACACGGTCCCATCACTGTTTGTATTATCACATGGTCCAATCACTGTTTACATAAACCCACGGTACAATCGCAGCCTGAATAATCACACTGTTCAAACCCTGATGGTATACTCACATGGTCCAATCACTGTTTGTATAGTCACACGGTCCAATCAGTGTTCGTATAATCACACCGTCCAATCACTGTATAGTCACAGGGTCCAATCACTGTTTGTATAGTCACACTGTCCACTCACTGTTTGTATAATCACACGGTCCAATCATTGTTTATATAATCACACGCTCCAAGCAGTGTTTTTATAGTCACATGGTCCAATCACTGTTTGTATATTCACATGGTCCAATCACTGTTTGTATAATCGCACGGTCTATTCAGTGTTTGTATAGTCACACTGACCACTCGCTGTTTGTATAATCAAATGGTACAAATCTGTTTGTATATTCATACAGGCCAATTTACTGTTTGTGCATTCACAGGGATGAATCACTGTTCGTATATTCACACAGTCCATTCAGTGTTTGTACAGTCACACTGTCCAATCACTGATTGTTTAGCCATGCGGTCCAATCAGTTTTTTTATAGTCACACGGTCCCATCATTGTTTGTTTAATCACATGGTCCAGTCACTGTTTGTATAATCACACGGTCCAATCACTGTCCCTGTAATCACACGGTCCACATCACTGCTTGTATAATCACATGGTCCAATACGTGTTTGTATAATCACCCGGTATAATCACTGTTTGTATATTCACACAGTTCAATCACTGTTTGTATAATCACACGATCCAATCACTGTTTGTATAATCACACGGTCCAATCACTGTCTCTGTAATCACATGGTCCAATCACTGTTTGTATTATCACATGGTCCCATCACTGTTTGTTTAATCACACGATCCACTCACTGTGTAATCACTGTTTGTATCATCATACAGTCTAATCACTGTTTGTATGTTTACATGGTCCAATCTCTGTTTGTATCATCATCCAGTCTAATCACTGTTTGTATACTTACATGGTCCAATCACTGTTTGTATCATCATACAGTCTAATCACTGTTTGTATATTTACATGGTCCAGTCACTGTTTGTATAATCACATGGTCCAATCACTGTTTGTATAATCACATGGTCCAATCACTGTTTGTATCATCATACAATCTAATCACTGTTTGTATATTCACATGGTCCAATCAGTGTTTGTATAATCACATGGTCCAATCACTGTTTGTATAATCACATGGTCCAATCACTGTTTGTATCATCATACAATCTAATCACTGTTTGTATATTCACATGGGCCAATCACTGTTTGTACAATCACATGGACCAATCACTGTTTCTATAATCACACGGACAAATCACTGTTTCTATAATCACACGGTCCAATCACTGTTTGTATAATAACACGGTCCGATCACTGTTTGTATAATCACACGGTCCATTCACTGTTTAGATTATCACACGGTCCCATCACTGTTTGTATAATCACACGGTCCAATCATTGTTTGTATTATCATACGGTCCAATCACTGTTTACATAAACCCACGGTACAATCGCAGCGTGAATAATCACACTGTTCAGACACTGATGGTATACTCACATGGTCCAATCACTGTTTGTATAGTCACACTGTCCACTCACTGTTTGTATAATCACACGGTCCAATCACTGTTTGTATAATCACACGATCGAAACATTGTTTGTATAATCAGATGGAATAGCCACTATTTGTATAGTCACACCATCCAGTCACAGTTTCAATAATCATACAGTCCAATCAGTGTTTGATTATTCAAACGGACCAATCACTGTTTCTATAATTACATGGACCAATCACTGTTTGTATAGTCACACGGTCCAAAAAGTGTTTGTATAATCACACAGTCTAATCAATGTTTGTATAATCCCACAGTCTAATCAATGTTTCCATAATCACACAGTCCAATCACTGTTTGTATAATCACAAACTCCAATCGGTGTTTGTAAATCACACAGTCCAACCACTTATTTTACATTCACACTGACCAATCACTGTTTGTATAATCACTTGATTCAATCACTGATCATATGTTCACACTGTCCAATCAGTGTTCATATAATCATACTGTCCATGCGCTGTTTGTATAATCAAACGGTACAATTCTGTTGATATATTCATACAAGACAATCACTGTTTGTACATTCACAGGGATGAATCACTGTCTGTATAAATCACAGGGTCAACTGACTGCTTGCACAATCACACAGTACAATCGCTGCTTGTACAATCACACGTTCCGATCACTGTTTGTATACTCATATGGTCCAACCGCTGTCTGTGTAATCACACGGTCCAATCACTCTTTGTATTATCACATGGTCCCATCACTGTTTGTACAATCCCACGGTCCAATCAGTGTTTGTATAGTCACATGGTCCAATCACTGTTTGTATAATCACACGGTCCGATCAGTGTTTGTATATTCACATGTTCCAATCACTGTTTGTATAATCATGCGGTCCAATCACTGTTTGTCAATCATGCCTTCCAATCAGTATTTGTATAGTCAGGCTGTTCAATCAGTGTTTGTGCAATCACACAGTCCAATCACTGCTTGTACAATCACACGGTCCAATCACTATTTGTACAATCACATGGTCCAATCCCTGTTTGTGTAATCACACCGTCCAATCACTGTTTGTATAATCACACAGTTTAATCACTGCTTGTATAATCACTCAGTCCAATCACTGTTTGTATCATCATACAGTCTAATCACTGTTTGTATATTTACATGGTCCAATCTCTGTTCGTATCATCATACAGTCTAATCACTGTTTGTATATTTACATGGTCCAATCTCTGTTTGTATCATCATACAGTCTAATCACTGTTTGTATATTTACATGGTCCAATCACTGTTTGTATCATCATACAGTCTAATCACTGTTTGTATATTTACATGGTCCAATCACTGTTTGTATCATCATACACTCTAACCACTGTTTGTATAATCACATGGTCCAGTCACTGTTTGTATAATCACATGGTCCAATCACTGTTTGCATAATCACATGGTCCAATCACTGTTTGTATCATCATACAATCTAATCACTGTTTGTATATTCACATAGTCCAATCAGTGTTTGTATAATCACATGGTCCAATCAGTGTTTGTATAATCACATGGTCCTATCACTCTTTGTAAAATCACATGGGCCAATCACTGTTTGTCAATCATGCCTTCCAATCAGTATTTGTATAGTCAGGCTGTTCAGTCAGTGTTTGTGCAATCACACGGTCCAATCACTGCGTTTACAATCACACGGTCCAATCACTATTTGTACAATCACACGGTCCAATCCCTGTTTATATAATCACACTGTCCAAAAAGTGTTTGTGTAATCACACCGTACAATCACTGTTTGTATAATCACTCAGTCCAATCACTGTTTGTATAATCACACAGTTTAATCACTGTTTGTACAATCACACAGTATAATCAGTGTTTGTATAATCACATGGTCCAATTACTGTTTGTATAATCACACAGTCTAATCACTGCTTGTATAATCACTCGGTCCAATCACTGTTTGTATAATCACACAGTTTAATTACTTTTTGTATAATCAAATGGTCCAATCACTGTTTGTATCATCATACAGTCTAATCACTGTTTGTATAATCACATGGTCCAATCACTCTTTGTATTATCACATGGTCCCATCACTGTTTGTATAATCCCACGGTCGAATCAGTGTTTGTATAGTCACATGGTCCAATCACTGTTTGTATAATCACACGGTCCGATCAGTGTTTGTATATTCACATGTTCCGATCACTGTTTGTATAATCATGCGATCCAATCACTGTTTGTCAATCATACCTTCCAATCGGTATTTGTATAGTCAGGCTGTTCAATCAGTGTTTGTGCAATCACATGGTCCAATCACTGCTTGTACAATCACATGGTCCAATCACTATTTGTACAATCACACGGTCCAGTCCCTGTTTATATAATCACACTGTCCAATCAGTGTTTGTGTAATCACACCGTACAATCACTGTTTGTATAATCGCACTGTCCAATCAGTGTTTGTATAATCACTCAGTCCAATCACTGTTTGTATAATCACACAGTCTAATCACTGTTTGTACAATCACACGGTATAATCAGTGTTTGTATAATCACATGGTCCAATTACTGTTTGTATAATCACACAGTCTAATCACTGCTTGTATAATCACTCGGTCCAATCACTGTTTGTATCATCATACAGTCTAATCACTGTTTGTATATTTACATGGTCTAATCTCTGTTTGTATCATCATACAGTCTAATCACTGTTTGTATATTTACATGGTCCAATCACTGTTTGTATCATCATACAGTCTAATCACTGTTTGTATATTTACATGGTCCAATCACTGTTTGTATCATCATACACTCTAATCACTGTTTGTATAATCACATGGTCCAGTCACTGTTTGTATAATCACATGGTCCAATCACTGTTTGTATAATCACATGGTCCAATCACTGTTTGTATCATCATACAATCTAATCACTGTTTGTATATTCACATGGTCCAATCAGTGTTTGTATAATCACATGGTCCAATCAGTGTTTGTATAATCACATGGTCCTATCACTCTTTGTAAAATCACATGGGCCAATCACTGTTTGTACAATCACATGGACCAATCACTGTTTCTATAATCACACGGACAAATCACTGTTTCTATAATCACACGGTCCAATCACTGTTTGTATAATCACACGGTCCGATCACTGTTTGTATAATAACACGGTCCGATCACTGTTTGTATAATAACACGGTCCGATCACTGTTTGTATAATCACACGGTCCATTCACTGTTTGTATAATCACACGGTCCGATCACTGTTTGTATAATCACACGGTCCAATCACTATTTTTATAATCGCACAGTCCAATCACTGTTTGTACAATCATGTCATCCAATCAGTGTTTGTACAGTCAGGCGGTTCAATCAGTGTTTGTAATAACCACACAGTCCAATCGTCATTTGTAATAGTCACATGATCCTATCGCTGATTGTAATAGTCACATGATCCTATCGCTGATTGTATAATCACATGGAAAAATCACTGTTTGTATAATCACATGGTCCAATCATTGTTTATATGATCAAACGGAACAATCATTGTTTGTATAATCACACGTACCAATCACTGTTTGTACAATCACACGGAACAATCGCTGTTTGTATAATCACATGGTCCAATCACTGTTTGTAAAATCACACTGTCCAATCACGGTTTGTATAATCACATGGTGCAATGACTGTTTGTACAATCATATCATCCAATCAGTGTTTGTATAGTCAGGCGGTTCAATCAGTGTTTGTGTAGTCAGGCGGTTTAATCACTGTTTATAATAACCTCACAGTCCAATAGTCATTTGTTATAGTCATGCAGTCCTATCGCTGATTGTATAATCACACGGACCAATTACTGTTTGTATAATCACACGGAACAATCACTGTTTGTCCAATCATATCATCCAATCAGTGTTTGTATAGTCAGGCGGTTCAATCAGTGTTTGTAATAACCACACAGTCCAATCGTCATTTGTAATAGTCACATGGTCCTATCGTTGATTGTATAATCACACGGAACAATCACTGTTTGTATAATCACATGGAACAATCACTGTTTGTATAATCACACGGTCCAATCAGTGTTTGTATAATCACACGGAACAATAACTTTTTATATTCACACGGTCCAATCATTGTTTGTATAATCACACGCTCCAATTACTGTTTTTATAATCACACGGAACAATCGCTGTTTGTATGATCCCACGGACCAATCACTATTTGGACAATCACACGGTCCAATCCCTATTTGTATAGTTACATGGTCCAATTATTGTTTGTCGAATCAGTGTTTGTATAGTCAGGCGGTTCAGTCAGTGTTTGTAATAACCACACAGTCCAATCGTCATTTGTAATAGTCACATGGTCCTATCACTTAGTGTATAATCACACAGACCAATCACTGTTTTTATAATCACACGGAACAATCACTGTTTGTATAATCACATGGACCACTCAGTGTTTGTATCATCATACAGTCTAATCACTGTTTGTATATTTACATGGTCCAATCTCTGTTTGTATCATCATACAGTCTAATCACTGTTTGTATATTTACATGGTCCAATCACTGTTTGTATCATCATACACTCTAATCACTGTTTGTATAATCACATGGTCCAATCACTGTTTGTATAATCATATGGTCCAATCACTGTTTGTATCATCATACAATCTAATCACTGTTTGTATATTCACATGGTCCAATCAGTGTTTGTATAATCACATGGTCCAATCACTGTTTGTATAATCACATGGACCTATCACTCTTTGTAAAATCACATGGGCCAATCACTGTTTGTACAATCACATGGACCAATCACTGTTTCTATAATCACACGGACAAATCACTGTTTCTATAATCACACGGTCCAATCACTGTTTGTAATAGTCACATGATCCTATCGCTGATTATAATAGTCACATGATCCTATCGCTGATTGTATAATCACATGGAAAAATCACTGTTTGTATAATCACATGGTCCAATCATTGTTTGTATAATCACATGGTCCAATCATTGTTTGTATGATCAAACGGAACAATCATTGTTTGTATAATCACACGGACCAATCACTGTTTGTACAATCACATGGACCAATCACTGTTTGTACAATCACACGGAACAATCGCTGTTTGTATAATCACATGGTCCAATCACTGTTTGTAAAATCACACTGTCCAATCACTGTTTATATAATCACATGGTGCAATGACTGTTTGTACAATCATATCATCCAATCAATGTTTGTATAGTCAGGCAGTTCAATCAGTGTTTGTGTAGTCAGGCGGTTTAATCACTGTTTGTAATAACCTCACAGTCCAATAGTCATTTGTTATAGTCATGCAGTCCTATCGCTGATTGTATAATCACACGGACCAATTACTGTTTGTATAATCACACGGAACAATCACTGTTTATCCAATCATATCATCCAATCAGTGTTTGTATAGTCAGGCGGTTCAATCAGTGTTTGTAATAACCACACAGTCCAATCGTCATTTGTAATAGTCACATGGTCCTATCATTGATTGTATAATCACACGGAACAATCACTGTTTGTATAATCACATGGAACAATCACTGTTTGTATAATCACACGGTCCAATCAGTGTTTGTATAATCACACGGAACAATAACTTTTTATATTCACACAGTCCAATCATTGTTTGTATAATCACACGCTCCAATTACTGTTTGTATAATCACATGGAACAATCGCTGTTTGTATGATCCCACGGACCAATCACTATTTGGACAATCACACAGTCCAATCCCTGTTTGTATAATTACATGGTCCAATCATTGTTTGTTGAATCAGTCTTTGTATAGTCAGGCGGTTCAATCAGTGTTTGTAATAACCCCACAGTCCAATCGTCATTTGTAATAGTCACATGGTCCTATCGCTTATTGTATAATCACACAGACCAATCACTGTTTGTATAATCACACAGATGAATAACTGTCTGTGTAATCACAGGGTCCAATCACTGTTTGTATAATCCCATGGTCCAATGACTGTATATTCACACGGTCCAATTGCTGATGGTATATTAACATGAACCAATCACTGTTTGTACAATTACACGCTCCAATCGCAGTTTGAACAATCAGACGGCCCAATCACTGTTTGTATAATCACATGGTCCATTCAATGTTTGTAAAATCACGTGGACCAATCACTGTTTGTATAATCATGCAGACCAATCAGTGCTTGTATATTCACACGGTCCAATCAGTGTTAGTACTGTCACACAGTCGAATCGCTGTTTGTATAATCACACCATCCAATCACTGTTTGTATAATCACATGGTCTGATCACTGTTTGTATAATCACACAGTCCAATCAGTGTTTGTATAATCACGCTGTCCAATCACTATTTGTATAATCACACGGTTCGATCACTGTTTGTATAATCACACAGTCCAATCAGTGTTTGTATAATCACACAGTCCAATCAGTGTTTGTATAATCACACGGTCCAATCAGTGTTGTATAATCATACGGTCCGATCACTGTTTGTATAATCACACAGTCCAATCAGTGTTTGTATAATCACACTGTCCGATCACTGTTTGTATAATCACATGGTCCAATGACTATTTGTCTATTCATATGGACCAATTGCAGTTTGAATAACCACACTGTCAATTCAGTCATTGCAGCTTCACGTGGACCAAACAATGTTAGTATAATCATATGGTCCAATGACTATTTGTTTATTCACACAGACCAATCACAGTTTGCATAATCACATGGTCCAATCACTGTTTTTATATTCACGTGGACAAATCACTTTGTTTATTCAAACAGTCCAATCACAGTTTGTATAATCACATGATCCAATTACTGTTTCCATAATCACATGGTCTAATTGCTGTTTGTATAATCATCTGTTCCAATGACTATTAGTCAATTCACTTGGAGCAAATACTGTTCGTATAATGAAATGGTCCAATTGCAGTTCATACAATCACACGGTGCAATCGTTGTTTCAATAATCACACTGTCTAATTGCTGCTTTTCTACAATCATGGTCCAATCACTGGTTGTATATTCACATGGACCAATCAACTTTTTGTATAATCACACGATCCAATTGCAGTTTCAATGATCACGCGGTTCAATCATTGATTGTATATTCACACGGTCCAATCACTGTGTATAACCACATGGTCCAATCACTGTTTGTATAATCACATGGACCAATCGTAATTTGTATAATCACATGGACCAATCACTGATTGTATAATTCCATGTTCCAATCACTGTTTGAATATTCACAGGGTCCAATCAGTGTTTGTATAATTACATGGTTTAATCGCAATTTGTATAATCATATCAAGTGGTTGCAAAATTACATGCTCCAATCACTGCTTGAATGTTCACCCCATCCAATCAGTATTTGCATAATCACGCTGTCCAATCACTGTTTGTATAATCACATGGTCCAATCACTGTTTGTATAATCACACGGTCCAATCACTGTTTGTATACTCACACAGTCCAATCAGTATTTGCATAATCACACGGTTCAATCACTGTTTGTATAATCACACGGTCCAATCACTGTTTGTATAATCACATGGTTCAATCACTGTTTGCATAACCACAAGATCCAATCACTATTTGTATAATCACACGGTCCAATCACTGTTTGTATAATCACACAGTCCAGTCAGTATTTGCATAATCACACGGTTCAATCATTGTTTGTATAATCACACGGTCCAATCACTGTTTGTATAATCACACGGTCCAATCACTGTTTGTATAATCACACAGTCCAATCAGTATTTGCATAATCACACGGTTCAATCACTGTTTGTATAATCACACGGTCCAATCACTGTTTGTATAATCACACGGTCCAATCACTGTTTGTATAATCACACAGTCCAATCAGTGTTTGTATAATCACACGGTCCAATCACTGTTTGTATAATCACACAGTCCAATCAGTGTTTGTATAATCACACGGTCCAATCACTGTTTGTATAATCACACAGTCCAATCAGTATTTGCATAATCACACAGTCCAATCACTGTTTGTATAATCACACGGTTCAATCACTGTTTGCATAACCACAAGATCCAATCACTATTTGTATAA
>NW_024470988.1:17500-22479 GCF_017639515.1 Carcharodon carcharias
CCCCAGTGTTATACAGTGACAGACCCGTCCCCACCAGTACTGTACTCCAGTGTTATACAGTGACAGACCCGTCCCCACCAGTACTGTACCCCAGTGTTATACAGTGACAGACCCACCCCACCAGCACTGTACCCCAGTGTTATACAGTGACAGACCCATCCCCACCAGTACTGTACCCCAGTGTTATACAGTGACAGACCCGTCCCCACCAGTACTGTACCCCAGTGTTATACAGTGACAGACCCACCCCACCAGCACTGTACCCCAGTGTTATACAGTGACTGACCCATCCCCACCAGTACTGTACTCCAGTGTTATACAGTGACAGATCTCACCTGGCATTTAGCTCTGCTCTCTCCGCTTGGAACCTGACCTGCAGTTGGAAGACCTCCTGGGTTCGTTCCCTCACCTCCTTGTCTAGGCTCTCCACTCTTGCCTGCTCCCTCGCCCGGCTCAGTGAGTTACCAGTCTCCGCCACCCTCATGCTCCCGACCAGGCCCATACAGGCAGCCTGGAGGGTACTGGTCAATCGCGCCATGTTGGCACGTCCTTCAGACAGATCCCTGCAAGCAGGGCGGGGTGGGGGAAGAGAGAGAGACAGAGGGAGAGAGACAGAGAGACAGAGAGAGAGAGAGAGAGAGACAGAGAGAGACAGACAGAGACAGACAGAGAGACAGAGAGAGAGAGAGAGACAGAGAGAGAGAGAGATAGAGAGAGACAGAAACAGAGAGAGAGAGGGACAGTAAGAGAGACAGTGAGAGAGAGAGAGAGACAGAGAGAGAGAGAGAGAGCGAGACAGACAGAGAGACAGAGAGAGAGACAGAGAGAGAGACAGAGAGAGAGACAGAGAGAGAGACAGAGAGAGACAGAGAGTGAGAGACAGAGACAGAGAGAGACAAGGAGAGAGAGATAGAGAGAGAGAGAGACAGAGAGAGAGGCAGAGAGAGACAGAGAGAGACAGGGAGAGAGAGAGAGAGAGAGAGTAAGAGAGAGAGATAGAGAGAGAGAGACAGAGAGACAGAGGGACAGAGAGGGAGAGACAGAGGGAGAGACAGAGAGAGAGAGAAAGAGAGAGAGACAGAGAGAGAGACAGAGAAACAGAGAGAGGGACAGTGAGTGAGAAAGAGAGAGAGACAGACAGAAAGACAGAGAGAGAGACAAAGTGAGAGAGTGAGGGAGAGAGAGAGTCAGGCAGAGACAGTCAGGGAGACAGAGAAAGAGAGAGAGACAGACAGAGAGAGAGAGACGGAGACATAGAGAGACAGAGGATGAGAGAGAGACAGAGAGTGAGAAAGAGAGAGACAGGGACAAAGAGAGAGAGGGAGACAGTGACAGAGAGAGAGAGACAGAGAAAGAGAGAGACACAGAGAGAGAGAGAGATGGAGTGAGAGAGATGGAGAGAGAGAGACAGAGAGTGAGAAAGAGAGAGACAGAAGGAGAGAGAGAGAGAGAGAGAGAAACAGAGAGAGAGGGAGAGAGAGAGAGAGACAGAGAGAGAGAGACGGAGCGAGAGAGAGAGAGAGAGAGAGAGACAGGGAGAGAGACAGAGAGTGAGAAAGAGAGAGAGACAGAGAGAGAGCGAAAGACAGACAGAGAGAGACAGAGAGTGAGAAAGACAGAGAGACAGAGAGAGAGAGCGAGAGACAGACAGAGAGAGAAAGAGAGACAGAGAGAGAGAGGGATAGAGAGACAGAGAGTGAGAAAGAGAGAGTGTTACTCTGACATTGACTTGAGAGTTCCCCACAGAGTGAAAACCCTCTCACCCTCACCCCGATTCCCTCCAACCGCCCGAGAGAGCCCGGCACAGCAAGACTCCGCAGACGTTCACGCCAATGGGGGAGGGAGAGTGGGGGATGGGAAGGTGGGAGTTGGGGAAGCGAGAATGTCCGAAGGATCTGGGATGGGGCTGGCTCAGGAGAGGGGGAATCGTGTTAGCATTGGAATTACAGCTAGGGTTAGGGTCTAGGATTAGGGGTTAGGTAAGGGTGAGGGCTAGGATTTAGGGTCGGGGTTAGGGTTAGGTTCTAGGGTTAGGGTTAGGGTTAGGGTCTAGGGTTAGGGTTAGGGTCTAGGGTTAGGGTTAGGGTTAGGGTCTAGGGTTAGGGTTAGGGTCTAGGATTAGGGGTTAGGTAAGGGTGAGGGCTAGGATTTAGGGTCGGGGTTAGGGTTAGGGTCTAGGGTTAGGGTTAGGGTTAGGGTCTAGGGTTAGGGTTAAGGTTAGGGTCTAGGATTAGGGTTAGGGTTAGGGTCTAGGGTTAGGGTTAGGGTCTAGGGTTAGGGTTAGGGTTAGGGTTAGGGTCTAGGGTTAGGGTTAGGGTCTAGGGTTAGGGTTAGGGTTAGGGTTAGGGTTAGGGTTAGAGTGGGGGTGCTGGTAGGGGTGGGGTTGGGTTGGGTGTGGAAGTGGGGGTGGTGGTGGTTTGGGTGGGTTAGGGTTAGGGTTAGGGTTAGGGTTAGAGTGGGGTTAGGGTTTAGAGATAGGGTTAGGGTTAGGGTTAGGGTTAGGGTTAGGGTTAAAGTGGGGTTAGGGTTTAGAGATAGGGTTAGGGTTAGGGTTAGGCTTAGGGTTAGGGTTAGGGTTAGGGTTAGAGTGGGGTTAGGGTTAGGGTTAGAGTGGGGTTAGGGTTTGGGTTAGGGTTAGGGTTAAGTTTAGGGTTAGGGTTAGGTTTAGAGTGGGGTTAGGGTTAGGGTTAGGGTTAGGGTTAGGGTTAAGGTTAGGGTTAGGGTTAGGGTTGGGGTTAGGGTTAGGGTTAGGGTTAGAGTGGGGGTGCTGGTAGGGGTGGGGTTGGGTTGGGTGTGGAAGTGGGGGTGGTGGTGGTTTGGGTGTGTTAGGGTTAGGGTTAGGGTTAGGGTTAGAGTGGGGTTAGGGTTTAGAGATAGGGTTAGGGTTAGGGTTAGGGTTAGGGTTAGAGTGGGGTTAGGGTTTAGAGATAGGGTTAGGGTTAGGGTTAGGGTTAGGGTTAGGGTTAGAGTGGGGTTAGGGTTAGGGTTAGAGTGGGGTTAGGGTTTAGAGATAGGGTTAGGGTTAGGGTTAGGTTTAGGGTTAGGGTTAGGGTTAGGGTTAGAGTGGGGGTGCTGGTAGGGTTGGGGTTGGGTTGGGTGTGGAAGTGGGGGTGGTGGTGGTTTGGGTGGGTTAGGGTTCGGGTTAGGGTTAGGTTTAGGGTCTAGGGTTAGGGTTAGTGTTAGGTTTAGGGTTAGGGTGGGGGTGCTGGTAGGGGTTAGGGTTATGGTTAGGGTTAGGGTTAGGGTTAGAGTGGGGTTAGGGTTAGGGTTAGGGTTAGGGTTAGGTTTAGGGTTAGGGTTAGGGTGGGGGGTGCTGGTAGGGGTGGAGTTGGGTTGGGTGTGGAAGTTAGGGTTAGGGTTAGGGTTAGGGTTAGGGTTAGGGTTAGAGTTAGGGTTAGGGTTAAAGGTTAGGGTTAGGGTTAGAGTTAGGGTTAGGGTTAGAGTTAGGGTTAGGGTTAGGGTTAGAGTGGGGGTGCTGGTAGGGGTGGGGTTGTGTTGGGTTAGGGTTAGGGTTAGGGTTAGGGTTAGGGTTAGGGTTAGAGTGGGGTTAGGGTTAGGGTTAGGGTTAGGGTTAGGGTTAGAGTGGGGGTGCTGGTAGGGTTAGGGTTAGGGTTAGAGTGGGGTTAGGTTTAGGGTTAGGGTTAGAGTTAGGGTTAGGGTTAGGGTTAGGGTTAGAGTTAGGGTTAGAGTTAGGGTTAGGGTTAGGGTTAGGGTTAGGGTTAGAGTTAGGGTTAGGGTTAGGGTTAGGGTTAGAGTGGGGGTGCTGGTAGGGGTGGGTTTGGGTTGGGTTAGGGTTAGGGTTAGGGTTAGGGTTAGGGTTAGAGTGGGGTTAGGTTTAGGGTTAGGGTTAGGGTTAGAGTGGGGGTGCTGGTAGGGTTAGGGTTAGGGTTAGAGTGGGGGTGCTGGTAGGGGTCGATTGGGTTGGGTTAGGGTTAGGGTTACGGTTAGGGTTAGGGTTAGGGTTAGAGTGGGGTTAGGGTTAGGGTTAGGGTTAGGGTTAGAGTGGGGGTGCTGGTAGGGGCTATGGTTAGGGTTAGGGTGGGTTAGGGTTATAGTGGTGGTGCTGGTAGGGGTTATGGTTAGGGTTTGGGTGGGTTAGGGTTAGGGTTCGGGTTAGGGTTAGGGTTAGAGTGGGGTTAGGGTTTGGGTTAGGGTTAGGGTTAAGGTTAGGGTTAGGGTTAGGGTTAGGGTTAGGGTTAGAGTGGGGTTAGGGTTAGGGTTAGCGTTAGGGTTAGGGTTAGGGTTAGGGTTAAGGTTAGGGTTAGGGTTAGGGTTAGGGTGGGTGTGCTGGTAGGGGTGGGGTTGGGTTGGGTGTGGAAGTGGGGGTGGTCGTGGTTTGGGTGGGGGTGGGGTTGGGGGTAGGAGTGGGGGTGGGGCTGCTGGTCTTTGTGGGGTTTGGTGTGGGGGTTGGAGTGGGGATGGTGGTGGTGGTCTGGATGAGGGTGGGGGTATGGGTGGGGTTGGGGGTGGGTGTGGGGTGGACGTTGCTTCGGGTTTGGGGTGGGGTTGGGGGGTTAGGGATGTGGTTGGGGTTAGGGGTGTCGGTGGGGTTGGGGGTTTGGGTGGGGTGGGTTTTAATGGTTTGTGTGGGGGTCGCTGTGGGTGGGGTGGGGGTGGGTGTTAGTGTGGGGGTTGGGGTTGCGGGTTAATGGTGGGGTGGGCGTTGGGGTTAGGGTGTGGGTGGGGGTTAGGGTGGGGGTGGGTTTGGGGTTAGGGGTGTGGTTGGGGGTTGGGGTTAGGGTGGGGTGGGTGTTGGGGTTTGGGTGGGGGTCGCTGTGGGTGTGGTGAGGGTTGGGGTTTGGGTGGGGGTCGATGTGGGTGGGGTGGGGGTGGATGTTAGGGGTGGGGGTGGGGTTAGGGTGGGGGTGTACCGTGGGGGTGGGTGTGGGGGTAGGGTGGGGGTGTACAGTGGGTTGGGGGTGGGGGTGGGGTTAGGGTGGGGGTGTACCGTGGGGGTGGGGGTGGGGTTAGGGTGGGGG
>NW_024470989.1:12500-17500 GCF_017639515.1 Carcharodon carcharias
TAATGAGGGAGTGCTGCATTGTTGGAGGGTCAGTACTGAGGGAGTGCTGCTCTGTCGGAGTTTCAGTACTGAGGGAGTGCTGCACTGTCGGAGGGTCAGTACTGAGGGAGTGCTGCACTGTCGGAGTTTCAGTACTGAGGGAGTGCTGCAGTGTCGGAGGGTCAGTACTGAGGGAGTGCTGCACTGTCAGAGGGTCAGTACTGAGGGAGTGCTGCACTGTCACAGGGTCAGTACTGAGGGAGTGCTGCACTGTCGGAGGGTCAGTACTGAGGGAGCGGTGCACTGTCAGAGGGTCAGTGCTGAGGGAGTGCTGCACTGTCAGAGGGTCAGTGCTGAGGGAGTGCTGCACTGTCAGAGGGTCAGTGCTGAGGGAGTGCTGCACTTTCGGAGGGTCAGTACTGAGGGAGTGCTGCACTGTCGGAGTTTCAGTACTGAGGGATTGCTGCACTGTCGGAGGGGCAGTACTGAGGGAGTGCTGCACTGTCGGAGTTTCAGTACTGAGGGAGTGCTGCAGTGTCGGAGGGTCAGTACTGAGGGAGTGCTGCACTGTCGGAGGGTCAGTACTGAGGGAGTGCTGCACTGTCAGAGGGTCAGTGCTGAGGGAGTGCTGCACTGTCAGAGGGTCAGTGCTGAGGGAGTGCTGCACTTTCGGAGGGTCAGTACTGAGGGAGTGCTGCACTGTCGGAGTTTCAGTACTGAGGGATTGCTGCACTGTCGGAGGGGCAGTACTGAGGGAGTGCTGCACTGTCGGAGTTTCAGTACTGAGGGAGTGCTGCAGTGTCGGAGGGTCAGTACTGAGGGAGTGCTGCACTGTCGGAGGGGCAGTACTGAGGGAGTGCTGCACTGTCGGAGTTTCAGTACTGAGGGAGTGCTGCAGTGTCGGAGGGTCAGTACTGAGGGAGTGCTGCACTGTCGGAGGGTCAGTACTGAGGGAGTGCTGCACTGTCGGAGGGTCAGTACTGAGGGAGTGCTGCACTGTCGGAGGGTCAGTACTGAGGGAGCGGTGCACTGTCAGAGGGTCAGTGCTGAGGGAGTGCTGCACTGTCAGAGGGTCAGTGCTGAGGGAGTGCTGCACTGTCAGAGGGTCAGTGCTGAGGGAGTGCTGCACTGTCGGAGGGTCAGTGCTGAGGGAGTGCTGCACTGTCGGAGTGTCAGTGCTGAGGGAGTGCTGCACTGTCGGGGGGGTCAGTACTGAGTGAGTGCTGCACTGTCAGAGGGTCAGTACTGAGGGAGTGCTGCACTGTCAGAGGGTCAGAACTAAGGTGCAATCTTTGAGATGAGACATTAAACTGAGGCCCCACCTGCCCTCTCAGGTGGGTGTAAAAGATCCCATGGCTGCGATTGGGAAAAGAGCTGGGGGCAAGTTCCCCCTGTGTCCGAGCCCAATATTTACCCCTCCTCCGACATAACTTGGGAAAAAACTCTTTGGCCATGAACAATGTTTGCGGGAGCTTGCTGTGCAAGCATTGGCTGCCACTTTCCTCCCTCACAACAGTGAGTACATTTCGGGAGCGCCTCATTGGCTGCTAAGTGCTCTGGGAATGCCGTGAGGTTGTCAAAGGCGCTATTGAAATGTATGTCTGTCGCTCTGAGAACTGGAGAGGCTGGTGGGAGTAACTGGGGGTAAGGGACTGGGGGTGGGGGTAGGTGACTGAGGCCCTGACTGAGGGAAGGGCCACACAAAGCGGGAAAGATCAAGCTACGTCCCAGAACCTCTAGTGGTTGCATCGAGTGGGTGCAGAATGCCTCGCTCTCCGAGGGTCCGTTCTCCGACAATTCCCCAACTGGGGGTTACGTGTAACGGGAAGTCGAGGGGAAATGGGACAATCAATCTTCCGCCTCCCCCCTCCCCCCACCTCCATTCTGAAAGGGTCCCGGCTGTGGAAGGGGTGTGGTGGGGGGGGGTGGGGGGGTGGTGGGGTGCGGTGGTTGGGGGATATGGGTCTCTTCTGAGGATCTCAACAGCCATTGAATGATAAACCTTAACATTTACCCACCAGGAACATCCATCTCCAGCCTCGCTCCGACTCGCCTGAGCCTCTTCTGATGCCTCTGGGGAGTGTCTTCATATTTGACACAAACCGAGCCACGTAAACTCTCATTTTTTTTTAAAATTCATTCACGGGATGTGGGCGTCGCTGGCCGGGCCCAGCGTTTTTATTGTCCATCCCTAATTGCCCCCTTGAGAAATTGGGAGGTGAGCTGCCTTCTTGAGCCGCTGCAGTCCCTGTGGTGTAGGTACACCCACCACGCTGTTAGGGAGGGAGATCCAGGATTTTGACCCAGCGACAGTGAAGGAACGGCCGATATATTTCCAAGTCAGGATGGTGAGTGACTCGGAGGGGAACTTGCAGGTGGTGGTTTTCCCCATGTGTCTGCTGCCCTTGTCCTTCTAGATGGTAACGGTCGTAGGTTTGGAAGGTGCTGTTGAAGGAGCCTTGGTGAGTTGCTGCAGTGCATCTTGTAGATGGTACACACACTGCTGCTACTGTGCGTCGGTGGTGGAGGGAGTGAATGTTTGTGGATTGGGAGCCAATCAAGCGGGGCTGCTTTGTCCTGGATGGTGTCGAGCTTCTTGAGTGTTGTGGAGCTGCACTCATCCAGGCAAGTGGGGAGTATTCCATCACACTCCTGACTTGTGCCTTGTAGATGGTGGACAGGCTTTGGGGAGTCAGGAGGTGAGTTACTCTCCGTGGGATTCCCAGCCTCCGAGCAAAGCAGGTGACCAAAAGTTGTGTCGAACAGGTCGGATTTAAGGGCTGTGGGGGGTCGTCTCACAAAACAGACGACAGGATTCTACGTCCGTGGAGAATTTGGAGGGTCCATGGGGGTGTGGGGGTGGTTCCGGCCCGGGGAGCAAGGTAGGAAAGTGGGAGGTGAATAATGGCGGGCTGCAGTAAGGGAGAGAGAGAGAGAGAGAGCCCAGCTAGATGGTCACGCCCCAGCCGTCCCCATGAAAACAGCTCGCCTGGCTGTCGAAGTGAGGGGTGACAGGTGGCGAGACTGGCAGCAGGAATGGGTTTGATCGGGTTCCATCTGTGGTTTAGCTCGGGGCGTTGGTCAGGCCGGGAGGGGCGAGGTAGGTTTTGATTGTGTCCGGGGAAAACCGCGCGGTGTATCTCCGGGTCCCTCCCGCCCTCCTCGGTCAGCAACCCGGCGATAGCCAGCGATGGGCTGGCACATCAACGAATAACGGAAAATCTCCATCTCCAAGCCCTTCTCCCCAGTTTTCGCTGGGAATCCCTCCAGCAGAAATTTGTCCAGCTGGGATCATCCACCTTCCCTCCGCAGCCCCCTGCCCACCAAACCCCCACCCCCCCCCCCCCCCCCACCCTCCCTCCCCACCCCCCCTCCCCCACCCTCGTTTGCCAGACTGTGATGGCAAAGTAAGTTGTGAAGACGACATAAGGAAAGCTATTGAAAAGATACGGGCAGGTTAAGCGAGTGGACAAAGAGCTGGCCAATGGAGTTATCACGTGGGATAATGTGAAATTGTCCATTTTGGCAGGAAGAATAGAAAGGAAGCTTATTATCCAAATGGTGAGAGATTGCAGGGCTCTGAGCTGCAGAGGGATCTTGGTGTCCTAGTGCATCAGTCACAAAAGGTGAGTGTGCAGGTACAGCAGGTTATTGAGAAAGCCAATAGAATGTTATCGTTTATTGTGATGGGAATTGAATACAAAATTAGGGAGGTTATGCTTCACTTGTACAGGGCACTAGTGAGACCACATCTGGAGTCCCGTGTACAGTTTTGGTCTCCTTATTTAAGGAAGGGTGTAAACGTGTTGGAGGCGGTTCAGAGGAGGTTTACTCAATTGATACCTGGAATGAGTGGGTTGTCTAATGAGGAAAGGCTGGACAGACTGGGCTTGTTTCCACTGGAGCTCAGACGAGTGAGGGGTGAGTTGATTGAAACATACAAGATGCTGAGGGGACTTGACAGGGTGAATATGGAGAGGGTGTTTCCTCTTGTGGGAGAATCTGGAACCGGGGGGGGGTCACTGTTTAAAAATAAGGGGTCGCCCATTTAAGACAGAGATGAGGAGATTTTTTTTCTCTCAGAGGGTTGAGACTCTTTGGAACTCTCTTCCTCAAAAGGCAGTGGAAGCAGAGCCTTTGAATATTTTTCAGGGAGAACTAGATAGATTCCTGATAAGCAAAGGGGATGAAATGTGATTTGGAGGGTGGGGGGCGGGAGGGGGCGGTGGTAGGTGGGAATGGGGGGGTTGAGGGTTACAATCGGATCAGCCACGATCTCATTGGACGGTGGAGCAGGCTGGAGGGGCCGAGTGGCCTCGCTCCCGTCCCTCACTGATTCCCCTGGCCCGGCCTGAGGTCATGTGACTGCTGCCCACGTCCCTCGTGATCTCGGAGCTTCTGCGAGTGGCTGAGACCGTGACGGGGCAAGGTCATGACCCCCGTGGGGCGCGTCACGTGGCAACAAAGGCACACAGCCATATTGGCGGAGAGAAGGGGGTTCGGTCTTCATGAATTTGAGGCTATTAATGTTTTAATGGTGGGGGGGTGGGGGGGGGTGGTGGCGGGTGATAAGGGAATGGGTTGTGAGTGCCTTAATCGTCTGTCAAGAAAACAGTGGTATCTGCTCTCACTGGGGGGTAACACGGAGAGAAGGCATTAAAAGCCGCACCTCTGCAAGGAACAGCAGAAGGGAAATCAACCGTGAGAGCAGAAAATGCCAGAAACCCCCAGCTCACCCAGCAACGCCTGCGGAGGGAGGGAGGGAGAGTTCACGTTTCCGTGTCCGATATGACTCTTCATCGGATCCAACCACCAACCCCCCCAACACCCACTATCGCCCTGACTCACCGAGCAAATCCCAGCAGAGGCTATTCCCTCTCCAAGACCCACCCACGTCCGCTCGGTTCCTGCCCTCTCTCCCTGGTTCACACCATCCCCAGGGTCAACCAGGACAACGCCTCTGCTCCCCTTCCCCTCCCTAGCGCGTCACGCAGACCCCTCTCCCCCAATGCTAACATGGT
>NW_024470990.1:0-10000 GCF_017639515.1 Carcharodon carcharias
AAGTGGGGAGGGGGGGGGAGACAGGGGAGGGAGGCGCGGGCAGGGGGTGGGAGGGGGGAGTGTGAGTGATGTGGGCGTGCACATGGGCAGGGGTGGGAGGAGGGGCCAGAGGGAATCGGCATGCACGAGCTGGAGGGAGGAGAGAGAGACAAAGATCTAGACAAACACGTAGTTCACTCAGAGGCACGTAGACACATGTACGTGTAGACGCACAGTGCAGAAATTCCCAAAGACCCACAGAGATGAACAAATAGGCACAAAGATATACACAAAGACAGACAGAAAGCCAGAGACATACACGCACAGACTAACGGGTTAGCTTGACACTTCCTCCTTCACCCCACAAGACAGCACAGTCCACAAAGCTAAACCATGAGACTGTCCTGATAGAGCATGAGGCTATGGCCATCTGCCAAGATCAGACTTCTCCTTGTTCACTCCATCAGCAAAACTGGAAGGCAGTCTCTCAGAACCCTCTCACCCAGGAGTGACTGTACAACATACTCTGGGAGATGGAGGTTAATATGAAATGTTTAGCAAGCAGAGTTAAATCAGTCAACAGAACTTCAAGTAAAATAGTCCCGACTGCGGTAGTCACTCCCACCCCACTCTCTGAGTGGGCTGCAGGCCTGGTAACTCAACCAAGTGAGTTTCAACAGTGAGTGTTGGAGGGCAATTTAACAACAGGGGCATCACAGCTGAGCCCAATTCTGTTCTCATATCATATCTAAACTCACCATTCATCTGTTTTTGTCCCTGTCTGTCAAAGAGCATTATTTCGGCAAGTGCAGGAGTTTTCCCCAGTGTCCTGGCCCTACCTTAACCAACCACTAAAAACAGATTCTCTGGTCATTTATCATATTTGCTGTTTGTGGAATCTAGCTTTGTGCAAATTGTTTGCTTTGTTCTCTGTGTTATGTCAGTAGCTACATTTCAAAAGTAATTGTCTGTAAATCACTTTGGGACGCCCTGAGGTCGTGAAAGGTGCTATATAAATGCAAGCTCTTTTTTTTTAAAATCACTAACACAGGAGCCCCAGCTGATATCACATGTCCCTGGCCCTGGGTATTGTGGCAACAGGAGTAATGATGTCAGTAATTACATCAGAACACACTGATGTAATGAGAGTTTGAGCTTGTCCAGTCCACTAAACAAAATGACCCTTTAACAAGGTCACACTGTCACAATAGCCGCCCATTATGGAGAAAGAGCTACAAATCCTCGTGCGGGTTCAGACACTGAGTTTCGGTTCCACTGCCGCAAACCACATAATCCACTGATATTTGCTGTGTAGTGTTGAGGCACTAAACCAAGAACCCAAAAAAACAACTTAACTACCAGACAGGACAACACTTCCCACAACTGACAACAGCTCGCATTTAAATAGCATTTTTAACATAGTCTAAAGTTCCAAGGCATTTCATAGCAGTGTTAAACAACATTTGACATGAAGCCACATACAACAACAACAACTTATATTTATAGCACCTTTAGCAGAATCACAAACATCATAAACATCACAAGGCATTTCACAGAAGCATTATAAAACAAAATTCAAGAGATAAGGAAACATTAGTACTGATGACCATTGGCTTGATCACAGAGGTAGGTTTTAAGGAGCATCTTAAAGGAGGAGACAGGGAAAGGGAGGAAATTCCAGAGTTTAGGGCCTAGGTAGCAGACGGCCAGGCTGCCAATGGTGAAGCAGTTGGAGGAGCACAGAGATCTCAGAGGGTTATAGGGGCTGGAGGAGGTTACAGAGATAGGGAGGGATAAGGCCATTGATGGATTTGGAAACGAGGATGAGAATTTTAAAAATCAAAGCCTTGCTGGACCAGGAGCCAGCACAGGTCAGTGCATACAGGGGTGATGGAGGAAACAGGATGGACAAAATCTCATTCTGATATCTTCGTTCAGAAAGGAAGTACAGTCCAAGCACAGGAACCATGAAGATTGCTACCCAAGTGCAGTCTACCAATTAAGTCTCAATCATCAAAACCACACACCATCTGTACAGGGAGCAGACTGGGAGTCAGTTATTGCAAGAATGCTCCTGTTGTTTACACTGACCAGTGAAAGGATTTAAAAGATTCTCGTCAAACACTGTAGCATTGGCTGAAGCCCTTACTCCAGTTGATTGCTCTGGTTACTGAGTCATTATAATCTTACATTATTAAGCACTAATGCATTAAGCAATGCATTTCACAGGAGGGTTATCACATAAAGTTTGACACTGAGCACGTAAGGAGATCTTAAGGTAGATGACCAACTGGTCAAAGAGGAAGTTTTTAAAGTTAAGTCTTAGAGGAGGAGAAAAGAGTGGTGAGATTTAGGGAGGGAATTCCAGAGTTTAGGGTAGCTGAAGGCATGGCTGCCAATGATGGAATGATTAAAATTGGGGATGTTCAAGAGGCCAGAATTGGAGGAGCGCAGAGATCGCAGAGGGTTGTATAACTGGAGATTACAGAGATAAGGAGGGATGAGGATAACAGTCCCATTTATAGGTGAAAAGCTACAGGGGAACATTGGTGTATGACAGGATGTCACGGCTGTGATGCAACCTGATAAGCCCTTGACTGATTCTGACACACTGAACCAGGGGTTGACATTACAAGATTAGTGACTGCTGCTAACGCAGCACCAAACCCAGCATAGTAAGATTTAATGATGCAGTTGAACTCCGTAAAAGAACGTGTTTTAGAAGGGACAGATAGCAAATGCATATTAACATGGATCATAGAAACAGGAAGAGCCCATTCAACCCCTCAATTGTACAGGGCTTTGGTGAGGCCACACCTGGAGTCGTGTGTGAAATTTTGGTCTTCATATTTAAGAAAGGGTATATTGACATTGGAGACGGTACAGTGAAGGTTCACTAGATTGGTCCCTGGGATGAGAGGTTGTCCTATGATGAGAAGCTGAGTAAATTGGATCTGTATTCTCCGGAGTTTAGAAGAATGAGAGGTGATCTCATTGAAACCTACAAAATTCTGAAGGTTTTGACAGGGTGAACGCTGGGAGATTGTTTTCCACTAGTCGGGGAATCTAAAACACGGGGCACAGTCTCAGGATAAGGGGCTGATCATTTAGGATTGAGATGAGGAGAAATAACTTCAATCAAGTTATTGTGAATCTTTGGAATTCTCTACCCCAGAGGGTTTGTGGATGCTCCATCGTTGAATACATTTAAGGCTGGGGTAGACAGATTCTTGGTCTCTCGAGGAATTTAATGATAAGGGGAGGGGGAGGGAAAATGGAGTTGAAGCCCTACGTCAACCATGATTGTACTGAATGGGGAGCAGGCTAGATGGGCCAAATGGTCTACTCGGGCTCCTATTTCTTGTTATGATGTTTGAATCTGCTCCCACCATTAAAGCAGCTCGTGGTTAACCTGCACCAAGACCTCATTAATCCAGCCTGGCTCGAAAGCCCTTAATACCAAAACCAAAATACACAGTGAGTTGTGTTCAGAAGCATGCTGCCTGAAAGGGCAGTGGAAGCAGATTCAATAATAACTTTCAAAAGAGAACAGGGTAAATATTTGAGGGGAAAATATAACAGGACAGTGAGGGAAAAAAAACAGTGGATTGAGAAAGAGCTGGAACAGACTTGATGGACCAAATGGCCTCCTTCATTGCTGTATAATTCTATGATTCCAGCATAAATCTACCCATCTCAGTATCCACATTCTTTGGGGGAATGTTCCAGATTCCCTTTGTGGGAAGAAGTGCTCCCTGATTTCACTCCTGAGCTCTAATTTTAAGATTGTGCCCCCCTGTTCTGGGTCTCTGGGTCCCTGGGTCCCCTCACTAACCACCCCCCCAACCTTCCCCGGTTCTGGGTCCCCTCACTACCACCCCCCCCCCCCAACTCCACCTCACCTAGCCCCAACCGAGGAAAGAGCTGCTGTGAATCTATTTGGTCAAATAGTTCGATAATTTTCATCAATTTAGCTCAAATCACATGACCTTCCCCCACACCCCCACCCAATCTCCAAAACTCAGGGGTTATAACAGGAACAACAAGCTTAAACTGCATCTTTAACGTAAGAGATTGTTTCCTGGTGGCTAATAGGCCAAATTTACATGACGTGCCTTCATTATTTAACTCTTTAAGCCTGGTATCATTCTGGTGAATTTGGGCTGCTCGTGAGCTTCTTTCTGAGGTGTGAAGCCCAGAACTGAACACAGTTACTCCAGAGGAGGTTTTCCCAAGGCTCTGTTCAACTGGAGCATCGTTTCCTCCCCTTTGTACTGTAGAAACCATTGAGATGAAGACCTACATTCCATTAGCCTTTCTGGTTATTTTTTTTTGTATTTGTCCACTGGTGTTTAATAATGTGTTTACCTGGACCCTAAATCTCTTTATTCCTCCTCAGTTTCTGGTCTCTTTTCATTTAGTAAATATCCCCATTTGTCTTTCTTGAGTCTAAAGTGGGCGGCTTCACACTGGCCAACGCTAAACTCCATTTGCGACAGTGCCGTCCAGTCACTTATAACCTCCTGCTCCCAACAGCACCACTTTCTATGTCTCCTAACCCCACACAGCCACATGCTGGAGCAGTACAAGTTACAGCCTGACTCAGTCATTGTTCACACATATTCACCAACAGGTTACACATACCACCCCACACTCGAATGGTATATTTACTTAGAGATTCCAAAGGTGCATACTGAACTCCGAGTTAGAAGCTTGTGGGTTTAATCCCAAATCCAGCACTTCAGCCCATAATCTAGACTGACGCGGCAGTCTGGCATTGAGGGAGGGCTGCACCATTACAACACAGTGTGTGCAGAGTTTGTGTGCAAGTCAGGTATTGTTCCTCCTGTTCCAGGTTCCCCATTCTAAATAGTTCCCCCCACATCATCCACACCCCCATCCTACTAACCCTCACTGTTGAAATCAAACTGGTTGTGTTGTCTCTGACCCTAACACATTCTTCCATGTTTGGAACTGAGTTCAAGAACTCCTTTCTGACGTTATAAATAACCACTACACTTCAAACTGTGCTTCAGCAGCTGAAGCGCACTTTGGGACACCCAGAGGTTGTGAAAGGCCCTATAGAAATGCAAGTCTTTCTTTGACTCCTTCAGTCTTCCTTTAAATACAATTGACAGATATTAAAACACCAAACCTGAATGGTAAGAGGGCCGAGAAGAGCAAGACCAGAAAAACACAGCTATTTGTCCAGAAAAATCCAATAACACCTCCCCCACCAACCCCTTTCAAATTTCTGTGCAATTCTCCCATGGATTCTCCACATTGTCCACCTCCCTCGAACTTGTTTGGGAGAGTTTGGTGCATATCTATGTAGAGCACATCAACATTAAAATATTTAGGGAGTGGGAGATGGGGAGGGAGCTGGGGTTGTGGTGTTCAAATCACCGCTCTCTAAACATTAAATTAAACTCAGGGGTTTGTAAGAATGTCTGGGGTCCAACAGGCGCCTTGAACTCTTTGCAAACCAGGTTGGACAGGACTCCGTGTTCACACTCCAAACACTCTCACTCCAGTTGCTTTGGTATCAGCCACCGGGCCGATTACAATGGATCTGCAGTGTAAATGCACCTTCAAATAATCCTGTTCTCTGATGGCCCACTGTGCAAGATAAATACTTCCTGGTATTTATTCCGAGTTTATTCTTCATAACCCTGACCCGTCAGCTCCAGTCCCGTGAACCCCCGACCCATCGGCTCCGGTCCCCTGAACCCCGTCCCGTCGGCTCCGGTCCCCTGAACCCCCGACCCGTCGGCTCCGGTCCCCTGAACCCCCCGACCCGTCGGCTCCGGTCCCTGAACCCCCGACCCGTCGGCTCCGGTCCCCTGAACCCCCGACCCCCCGACCCTCGTCTCCGTCCCCTGAACCCCCGACCCGTCGGCTCCGGTCCCCTGAACCCCGACCCGTCGGCTCCGGTCCCCTGAACCCCGACCCGTCGGCTCCGCCCCTGAACCCCCGACCCGTCGCTCCGTCCCCTGAACCCCCCCCGACCCGTCCGCTCCGGTCCCCTGAACCCCCCCCCGACCCGTCGGCTCCGGTCCCCTGAACCCCCGACCCGTCGGCTCCGGTCCCCTGAACCCCCCGACCCGTCGGCTCCGTCCCCTGAACCCCCGACCCGTCGGCTCCGGTCCCCTGAACCCCCGACCCGTCGCTCCGGTCCCCTGAACCCCCGACCCGTCGGCTCCGTCCCCTGAACCCCCGACCGTCGGCTCCGGTCCCCTGAACCCCGACCCGCCGGCTCCGGTCCCCTGAACCCCGACCCGCCGGCTCCTGTCCCCTGAACCCCGACCCGTCGGCTCCGTCCCCTGAACACCGACCCGTCGGCTCCGGTCCCCTGAACACCGACCCGTCGGCTCCGTCCCCTGAACACCGACCCCTCGGCTCCGGTCCCCTGAACACCGACCCGTCGGCTCCGGTCCCCTGAACACCGACCCGTCTCTCCGTCCCCTGAACACCGACCCGTCGGCTCCGGTCCCCTGAACACCGACCCGTCGGCTCCGGTCCCCTGAACACCGACCCGTCGGCTCCAGTTGTGTGTGCTGGTGCAGACTGTGTTGCTTGTGGTTTACTTATTGCTTTCAGTTATCCATAAGGTCCCCTCGGAGATCTCTCTATTCTGTGGCCGACCAGCCTACTTGCTCCTTATAGCTCAAAGCTACAATTACCCAGCACCTTCAGTCCATTTGACGTATTCTCCCCTCTGAAATCATGGGTACAATTCCTAATCAGTATTTGACCTGGTTTGACACTACCAGTGCAGCACTGCCAAAATCCCAGTGTCAAAGACGCTAAGCTTTGGAGATGGCTTTGGACAGGACATTTGTCTTTCAGATGAAACGTTAAACTAAGGCCTTAGCTGCCCTCTCCATTGGATGTAAATGATCCACAGCACTACTTCTAAGAAAAGTAAGGGAGCCCTGGTCAGTATTTAATCCTTAACAAACACACACAAAAAAATTATCTATTATTACATTAGTGTGTGTGGGAGCTTGCTGTGTGCAAATTAGAATCATAGAATGGTCACTGCATAGGAGGCCATTCAGCCCATTGTGTCCAGGCTGAATCTCTGTAAAAGCAACTCAGCCTCTTCCATTTTTCTATTCAGGATTAACCTGCCTCCACCACACTCTCAAGCTGCGCATTCTAGATCCTAACCACCCACTAGGCAAAAAAGGTTTTTCAGCAAGTTGCCAATCACCTTAAATCCATGAGGAAAGGTTGGACAGGTTAGGCTTGTGTCCACTGGAGTTTAGATGGGTGAGGGGCAGCTAGATTAAAACCTTTAAGATCCTGAGGGATCTTGACAGGGTGGATGTGGAGAGGGTGTTTCCTCTTGTGGGAGAATCTGGAACTAGAGGTCACTGTTTAAAAATAAAGGGTCGCTCATTTAAAACAGAGATGAGGAGAAAATTTTTCTCAATGTCATGAATCTTTGGAACTCTCTTCCTCAAAAGGTGGTGGAAGCAAAGCCTTTGAATATTTTTATGGCAGAGCTAGCTAGATTCTTGATAAACAAGGGGTGAAAGGTCATTGGGGGTAGGCAGGAATGTGCAGTTGATGTTACAAGCAGATCAGCCATGATCTTATTGAATGGCAGAGCAGGCTGGAGAGGCCAAGTGGCCCACTCCTAAATCTTATGTTCGTATGTCCTCTGGTTTTCAGTCCTTCCACCAATGGGAACAGTTTCCCCTACCCACTCTGTTTAGATCCTCCATGATTTTGAACACCTCTATCAAATCTCCCCTCAACCTTCTCTTCTCCAAGGAGAACCCCAACTTCTCCAAATTAACTTCATGAACTGACATTCCCCATTCCTGTGAATCTTTGATGCACCCTCCCTAATGCCTTCACAACCACTGCAGTGTTACTTACAATATAACAGGAACTTCAAAAAAGTACTTAGGTGGTTGTAAAGCACTTTGCGATCTCATGAGGTAGGTGAAAGATGTTGTATAAATGCAAGGTTTTTTTTTATATCGAACCCTGTCTGTGTTGAGGTGGATGTTTAAGTTCTCACGGCAGTATTTGGAGAGCAGGGAGCTCCTGGTCAATATTCATCCCTCAAACAATGCCAAAAACTGGTCACTCATAAATCAACAGGCCATTCAGCCCAACTGCCCTATACAGCTATTCTGTTCTAATGGCGTCTCCCCACCCTGTCCTCCTTTCCCTCCTCCTTCATGTGGGTAATAGAACCTCCTGATAGGGCTGTTCCTGTGCTCGTCTACCTCAGTGGTGGCACCTCCACGTGGATTTAAAGGAGGTGCCAGTTCTCCGGGACCCCCTTTCTTTTAGGTTTCCATGGCCCTGCGACTGGTCGGACTCCGGCCCAGCAGCTCCTTCGGCCAGGCCACCCTGTCCAGGCCGGTGCTGGGCACTGAGGGGGCGGCCTGGCCGTTGGCTGGTCAGTGGGTCAGCGCCTCCGGCCAAGGCTCCAACTCCCACAACTCCCCGCCATCACCCATGTGCCCACCCTCTCAAGGTGATTGGCCGGTGGTGGCACAGAAAGCGTCCAAATCCGCTGCTGATTGGCTGACGGTCCCTTCACTCACTCCAAACACCCCCCCCAAACCAAAAAAAATCCTCCCCTCCCCCATCCCGCGGCGGAGACTGGGGGAGCAATCCGGGGGAAGAGGCCGAGGAGAGGCCTCCTGTCCCCGGCAAAGAGCCCGAGACAAAGGGTTAAAACAAGCCGGGGCCCCGAAACATTGTAGCTGCTCGGGGGCCCCGACACATTGTAGCCGCCTGGGGGCCCCGACACATTGTAGCCGCCCGGGGGCCCCGACACATTGTAACCACCTCCATCCCTCCCTCACCTGTTCCCCAGCCGCACGTACCTGGATCACCGCCGCTGACCACTCGCCTCATGTCGCTGCTGAGCGCGGCCTCGGCCTCCTCCTCCCCCCGTGGCCCATGACCGGGGCCTCGGGCTCGGGGACAACTCGGCGGCGTCCCTGCTCCTCCTGCCCCTCCCCCCCCCCACCCCCCCCCCCCCACACACCCCCCCCACACCTCAGCCACAGGACAATCCTTTACACGAGAGTGGAGCACGGCCCGGCCTCTCTCTCTCTCTTTCCCTCTCCCGCTGCTCGGCGCCGCCGCTTCTGTTGTTGTCCAAACGGCGGTGAGTGTGGAGGAGCCGGAGGAAGGGGCTGAGGGAGCCGCCGTGTCACAATAAAGTCCCCACTCCCTCCCACAGCAGCTCCCAGCGGCACCAGCACTCAGCACAGCCACAGAGACAACACACAAACCAAACACAGTCTGCTCCCTAAACACACTCACAGAGACAGAATTCACACGCCAGAGTCTGCACACTGACACTTACAGAAGCAGCACTCGTATGCTAACCATGGTCTGTTCATTAAACACACTGACGGATGCACCACTTACTAAACACATTGGGAGACAGCACTCACATGCTAAACACAGTCTGCTCGCTAAAGACACTCAAAAACCGCACGCACATTAAACACCGTTTGCTCGCTAAACACACTCCACAGAGACAGCACTCACACACCAAAGTCTCCTCAATAAACGCAGAGGCAGCACTCAAACACCAGTCCACACACACTAAACACTGTCTGCTATGGTACACACTTTCAAAAACAGCAGTGACAAAATAAACACACTCAGAGCACTCACACACCAAACACAGCCTACTCACTAAACACACTGACAGAGCACTCACACACCAAACAACAGCCTGCTCACTAAACACACTCACAGAGACAGCAATCACACTAAACACCGTCTGCTTACTAAACACAGAGGCAATATTAACACACTAGACTGTTCACTAAACACACACAGAAACTAAACACAGCCTGGTCACTAAACAGGCTGTTCACTGTATGCACTCAGAAGTAATTCACACACAAACACAATATGCTCGCTAAATACACTCACAGAGTCTGCACTCCCACTAAACACATCTGCTCATTGAACACAGTCAGGCAGCACTCACACTTAACCAAGTCTGTTCGCTAAATACACCCACAGAGAC
>NW_024470990.1:17500-21614 GCF_017639515.1 Carcharodon carcharias
CCCCCCCCCCCCCCCCCCCCCCCCCCCCCCCCCCCCCCCCCCCCCCCCCCCCCCCCCCCCCCCCCCCCCCCCCCCCCCCCCCCCCCCCCCCCCCCCCCCCCCCCCCCCCCCCCCCCCCCCCCCCCCCCCCCCCCCCCCCCCCCCCCCCCCCCCCCCCCCCCCCCCCCCCCCCCCCCCCCCCCCCCCCCCCCCCCCCCCCCCCCCCCCCCCCCCCCCCCCCCCCCCCCCCCCCCCCCCCCCCCCCCCCCCCCCCCCCCCCCCCCCCCCCCCCCCCCCCCCCCCCCCCCCCCCCCCCCCCCCCCCCCCCCCCCCCCCCCCCCCCCCCCCCCCCCCCCCCCCCCCCCCCCCCCCCCCCCCCCCCCCCCCCCCCCCCCCCCCCCCCCCCCCCCCCCCCCCCCCCCCCCCCCCCCCCCCCCCCCCCCCCCCCCCCCCCCCCCCCCCCCCCCCCCCCCCCCCCCCCCCCCCCCCCCCCCCCCCCCCCCCCCCCCCCCCCCCCCCCCCCCCCCCCCCCCCCCCCCCCCCCCCCCCCCCCCCCCCCCCCCCCCCCCCCCCCCCCCCCCCCCCCCCCCCCCCCCCCCCCCCCCCCCCCCCCCCCCCCCCCCCCCCCCCCCCCCCCCCCCCCCCCCCCCCCCCCCCCCCCCCCCCCCCCCCCCCCCCCCCCCCCCCCCCCCCCCCCCCCCCCCCCCCCCCCCCCCCCCCCCCCCCCCCCCCCCCCCCCCCCCCCCCCCCCCCCCCCCCCCCCCCCCCCCCCCCCCCCCCCCCCCCCCCCCCCCCCCCCCCCCCCCCCCCCCCCCCCCCCCCCCCCCCCCCCCCCCCCCCCCCCCCCCCCCCCCCCCCCCCCCCCCCCCCCCCCCCCCCCCCCCCCCCCCCCCCCCCCCCCCCCCCCCCCCCCCCCCCCCCCCCCCCCCCCCCCCCCCCCCCCCCCCCCCCCCCCCCCCCCCCCCCCCCCCCCCCCCCCCCCCCCCCCCCCCCCCCCCCCCCCCCCCCCCCCCCCCCCCCCCCCCCCCCCCCCCCCCCCCCCCCCCCCCCCCCCCCCCCCCCCCCCCCCCCCCCCCCCCCCCCCCCCCCCCCCCCCCCCCCCCCCCCCCCCCCCCCCCCCCCCCCCCCCCCCCCCCCCCCCCCCCCCCCCCCCCCCCCCCCCCCCCCCCCCCCCCCCCCCCCCCCCCCCCCCCCCCCCCCCCCCCCCCCCCCCCCCCCCCCCCCCCCCCCCCCCCCCCCCCCCCCCCCCCCCCCCCCCCCCCCCCCCCCCCCCCCCCCCCCCCCCCCCCCCCCCCCCCCCCCCCCCCCCCCCCCCCCCCCCCCCCCCCCCCCCCCCCCCCCCCCCCCCCCCCCCCCCCCCCCCCCCCCCCCCCCCCCCCCCCCCCCCCCCCCCCCCCCCCCCCCCCCCCCCCCCCCCCCCCCCCCCCCCCCCCCCCCCCCCCCCCCCCCCCCCCCCCCCCCCCCCCCCCCCCCCCCCCCCCCCCCCCCCCCCCCCCCCCCCCCCCCCCCCCCCCCCCCCCCCCCCCCCCCCCCCCCCCCCCCCCCCCCCCCCCCCCCCCCCCCCCCCCCCCCCCCCCCCCCCCCCCCCCCCCCCCCCCCCCCCCCCCCCCCCCCCCCCCCCCCCCCCCCCCCCCCCCCCCCCCCCCCCCCCCCCCCCCCCCCCCCCCCCCCCCCCCCCCCCCCCCCCCCCCCCCCCCCCCCCCCCCCCCCCCCCCCCCCCCCCCCCCCCCCCCCCCCCCCCCCCCCCCCCCCCCCCCCCCCCCCCCCCCCCCCCCCCCCCCCCCCCCCCCCCCCCCCCCCCCCCCCCCCCCCCCCCCCCCCCCCCCCCCCCCCCCCCCCCCCCCCCCCCCCCCCCCCCCCCCCCCCCCCCCCCCCCCCCCCCCCCCCCCCCCCCCCCCCCCCCCCCCCCCCCCCCCCCCCCCCCCCCCCCCCCCCCCCCCCCCCCCCCCCCCCCCCCCCCCCCCCCCCCCCCCCCCCCCCCCCCCCCCCCCCCCCCCCCCCCCCCCCCCCCCCCCCCCCCCCCCCCCCCCCCCCCCCCCCCCCCCCCCCCCCCCCCCCCCCCCCCCCCCCCCCCCCCCCCCCCCCCCCCCCCCCCCCCCCCCCCCCCCCCCCCCCCCCCCCCCCCCCCCCCCCCCCCCCCCCCCCCCCCCCCCCCCCCCCCCCCCCCCCCCCCCCCCCCCCCCCCCCCCCCCCCCCCCCCCCCCCCCCCCCCCCCCCCCCCCCCCCCCCCCCCCCCCCCCCCCCCCCCCCCCCCCCCCCCCCCCCCCCCCCCCCCCCCCCCCCCCCCCCCCCCCCCCCCCCCCCCCCCCCCCCCCCCCCCCCCCCCCCCCCCCCCCCCCCCCCCCCCCCCCCCCCCCCCCCCCCCCCCCCCCCCCCCCCCCCCCCCCCCCCCCCCCCCCCCCCCCCCCCCCCCCCCCCCCCCCCCCCCCCCCCCCCCCCCCCCCCCCCCCCCCCCCCCCCCCCCCCCCCCCCCCCCCCCCCCCCCCCCCCCCCCCCCCCCCCCCCCCCCCCCCCCCCCCCCCCCCCCCCCCCCCCCCCCCCCCCCCCCCCCCCCCCCCCCCCCCCCCCCCCCCCCCCCCCCCCCCCCCCCCCCCCCCCCCCCCCCCCCCCCCCCCCCCCCCCCCCCCCCCCCCCCCCCCCCCCCCCCCCCCCCCCCCCCCCCCCCCCCCCCCCCCCCCCCCCCCCCCCCCCCCCCCCCCCCCCCCCCCCCCCCCCCCCCCCCCCCCCCCCCCCCCCCCCCCCCCCCCCCCCCCCCCCCCCCCCCCCCCCCCCCCCCCCCCCCCCCCCCCCCCCCCCCCCCCCCCCCCCCCCCCCCCCCCCCCCCCCCCCCCCCCCCCCCCCCCCCCCCCCCCCCCCCCCCCCCCCCCCCCCCCCCCCCCCCCCCCCCCCCCCCCCCCCCCCCCCCCCCCCCCCCCCCCCCCCCCCCCCCCCCCCCCCCCCCCCCCCCCCCCCCCCCCCCCCCCCCCCCCCCCCCCCCCCCCCCCCCCCCCCCCCCCCCCCCCCCCCCCCCCCCCCCCCCCCCCCCCCCCCCCCCCCCCCCCCCCCCCCCCCCCCCCCCCCCCCCCCCCCCCCCCCCCCCCCCCCCCCCCCCCCCCCCCCCCCCCCCCCCCCCCCCCCCCCCCCCCCCCCCCCCCCCCCCCCCCCCCCCCCCCCCCCCCCCCCCCCCCCCCCCCCCCCCCCCCCCCCCCCCCCCCCCCCCCCCCCCCCCCCCCCCCCCCCCCCCCCCCCCCCCCCCCCCCCCCCCCCCCCCCCCCCCCCCCCCCCCCCCCCCCCCCCCCCCCCCCCCCCCCCCCCCCCCCCCCCCCCCCCCCCCCCCCCCCCCCCCCCCCCCCCCCCCCCCCCCCCCCCCCCCCCCCCCCCCCCCCCCCCCCCCCCCCCCCCCCCCCCCCCCCCCCCCCCCCCCCCCCCCCCCCCCCCCCCCCCCCCCCCCCCCCCCCCCCCCCCCCCCCCCCCCCCCCCCCCCCCCCCCCCCCCCCCCCCCCCCCCCCCCCCCCCCCCCCCCCCCCCCCCCCCCCCCCCCCCCCCCCCCCCCCCCCCCCCCCCCCCCCCCCCCCCCCCCCCCCCCCCCCCCCCCCCCCCCCCCCCCCCCCCCCCCCCCCCCCCCCCCCCCCCCCCCCCCCCCCCCCCCCCCCCCCCCCCCCCCCCCCCCCCCCCCCCCCCCCCCCCCCCCCCCCCCCCCCCCCCCCCCCCCCCCCCCCCCCCCCCCCCCCCCCCCCCCCCCCCCCCCCCCCCCCCCCCCCCCCCCCCCCCCCCCCCCCCCCCCCCCCCCCCCCCCCCCCCCCCCCCCCCCCCCCCCCCCCCCCCCCCCCCCCCCCCCCCCCCCCCCCCCCCCCCCCCCCCCCCCCCCCCCCCCCCCCCCCCCCCCCCCCCCCCCCCCCCCCCCCCCCCCCCCCCCCCCCCCCCCCCCCCCCCCCCCCCCCCCCCCCCCCCCCCCCCCCCCCCCCCCCCCCCCCCCCCCCCCCCCCCCCCCCCCCCCCCCCCCCCCCCCCCCCCCCCCCCCCCCCCCCCCCCCCCCCCCCCCCCCCCCCCCCCCCCCCCCCCCCCCCCCCCCCCCCCCCCCCCCCCCCCCCCCCCCCCCCCCCCCCCCCCCCCCCCCCCCCCCCCCCCCCCCCCCCCCCCCCCCCCCCTCCCCCCC
>NW_024470991.1:0-21391 GCF_017639515.1 Carcharodon carcharias
AGTACATAAGTTAGTGTTCAGTCAGATACACCTTTCATCCCTTTCCTCCCCAGAGTCATAGGTTCTTGAAGGGTGAGCAACTTAAGGAGATGAACATTGGTGGGGTGGAAAATAGTCAAGAGGAGAACCCAAACCTTAGATGCGCATACAGACAGGCTGGTCAGATGGCCTAAGGAATGCCACATGGAACGTATGTGGCATTGGAATGGGGGGAGTGCAGAGCTTCCTGACCAGGATACATGCTGGCCTGGAGAGTTGCAGTGATGAGGAAACATTGCATACACTTGCGACATTTGCCGAGGAACACTGAAGATTGACAGGTCACATTATTGACCTTCTTAACCGTTATGAGGGGCATAGAACGGGTGGACAGAAGGCAACATTTCCCATGGCACAGGGATGACTAACGTGGTTATTTAAGTTGAGTGCCATGAGGTTGACAGGCGAGTTGCTGAAGACCTTTTGGACAGAGTAATGTGGGACGCACTGGCTGAAAGGGTGGTGGATGTAGAAACCCTCCTAAGATGCAAAACGTCTTTGGATGTGCAGCGGCGATGCCATGGCATGTTAGGCCATGGGGATAGTGGTCACAAATGGGATAAGGCGATTTTGGAAGGTGCTGGAGACGCGCATCCTCAAGGGGCCGAGGAACCTTTGTGTATGACCCACATGTCTGACTGTATCAGTGTGTGAATGAGCAGTGTTGCAACATTAACGATGCAGCAATTATCAGTGGTTTGGATGGTGGGGAGACAGAGTGGATGGGATTGTGGTCCTCAAATACCTGGCCGCTGCACCCCAGCCTTGCCGACACCTGCCTCCTCCCCAGCTCTATGGCCTGCTCCTTGTAGGAGATGAGGCGCTGCAGCATGGCGTGTCCACCACCAGTCTGCTGGTGCTTCCTGAGATTGTGCTTGGTTTTTGCCTGCAGAACAGAGAAGAGGATTTATTGGGGCTGATCGCTTATGCACTCTGCACGCGCACGCCGCACTCCAACCACAGTTGAGGCCTCCAGCGGCTCATGTCCACACTACTGGTGATCAGTTCCCCAGAAGATAATACTGTTGGTCCCCAATGCCTCCCCCAATGGACACCTTGGACTCATTCAGCGTCCATCAATTTGAATAACACACGGGTTTTATGCGCCCATGGCAAGGAGGCGCAACCTAGGTGCGGCGCCAAGACCAGCAGATGGCTCTTGGCCACGACACCTTGAGGCTCCACGTCCATCATACTCAATCACATCAATATGACGTGTTGGAGTTCTGAGTATGTGTCTAGCTGCCTCTCCCGCAGGGTTGCCCCCAGACTACTCAAATGCGACAAACACCAACATATGCGGAGGGGAGAACCCCATCTTCTCATCAACCACTAAGCGTGATGTAAGCATAGTCACTATCTGTTTGCCCACCCAACATACGCCAAATACCCAATGCAGTAACGACAGTAAGACCGTTTGGGGGGGGGGGTTGGTTGGGGGAGGCTGAAAGGCTAGTTTACTAATTTGCTGCTGGGTCAAATGGCCAAGGCTGACATGGTACTCACCCTTCCAAAGCGCAACAATTATTGAAGTGCTTGCAGCACTATATTCCTGTGTGCCGCTCATCACCATGGGCACTTACTGCCCCTGCCACCTCCTGCCACACCTACCTGGTGACGTGGGGGGCCCTCCTCTTCCCCATCCTGTAGATTCAAAAATATCCCGACATTTGAACACCTGTTGGAGGAGGGCAGCAAGACAGGCATCTGAGAAGCAAGGGACACAGTGACCCCCGGCTGCCCTATCCTGCACCTGCACCCCTTCCACCACCCCCCCCCCGGCCCTGAAACCAGCATGTCGCTCTCTGTCAGTGGCCATGGTGCACTGCCTCAAGAAGGCTGCCTGGCCACTCTTTATACAGACTGCCGGTTCCCCTTTGGAACCGGCGCTCTGAACATGCCCGCTGCTGAATCGATTTTCCCGTTGTACACTGGCTGGCCTGCACAAAATGGCGGCACGACCCGTTTCGGCGGCGGCAATTGGCTGTCCGTCCGCCACTGAGTTGGTTGGGCCCTCCCGCCTGTCAAGGGCAAAATTCAACACATGGAATAATAAGACCATAAGATATAGGAGCAGAAGTAGGGTCATTTGGCCCATTGAGTTTGCTCCTCTATTCAATGAGATCCTGGCTGATCTGATAATCCTCAACTCCACTTTCCTGCCTTTTCCCCAAAACCCTTGATTCCCTTACTGATTAAAAATCTGCCTATCTCAGCCTTGAGTATATTTAACGACCCAGTCTCTACAGCCCTCTGCGGTAAAGAAGTCCACAGTTTAACCACCCTCTGAGAGAAGAAATTACTCCTCATCCCTGTTTTAAATGGGTGACCCCTTACGCTGAGATTATGCCCACTGGTCCGAGACTCTCCCACAAGAGGAAACAACCTCTCAGCATCCACCCTGTCAAACCCCTTAAGAATCTTATATGTTTCAATAAGGTTGCCTCTCATTCTTCCAAACTCCAGTGAGTACAGGCCCAACCTTCTCAACCTCTCCTCATAAGAAAATCCCTCCATACCTGGGATCAATCTAGTGAACCTTCTCTGGGCTACGTCCAATGCCAGTATATCTTTCCTTAAATAACGGGGCCAAAACTGTTTGCAGTATTCTACTTGTGATCTAACAAGTGCCTTGTGTAGTTTTAGCAAGAATTTCCTATTTTTATTCTCCATTCCCTTGAAATTAAAGCCAACATTCGATTTGTCTTCCTTATTAGCTGCTGAACTTGTATGCTAGCTTTTTGGGATTTATGCACAAAGGACCGCCAAATCACTCTGTGCTGCAGCTTTCTGCAGTCTTTCTCCATTTAAATAATTCAGCTCTTCGATTCTTCCTGCTAAAGTGCATAACCTCACGTTTTCCCTCATTATATTCCATCTGCCAAGTTTTTGCCCACTCACTTAACCTGTCTACATCCTCTGTAGACTCATTTTGTGTCATCCTCACCACTTGCCTTCCCACCTATTTTTGTGTTATCTGCAAACTTGGCAATAGTACATTCACTTCCCTCATCCAAGTCATTAATATATATTGTAAATAATTGTGGCCCCAGCACTGATCCCTGTGGCACTCCACTAGTTTACAGGTTGCCATCCTGAAAATGCCCCCTTATCCCAACTCTCTGTCTCCAATTAATTAGCCAGTCCTCTATCCATGCTAATATGCTACCCCCATCATCATGGGCTCTTATCTTATTTAGCAGCCTTATCAAGTGCCTTTTGGAAATCCAAATATATTACATCTACTGATTCCCCTTTATCTATCCTGCTTGTTATCTTATCAAAGAATTCTGATAAATTTGTCAGGCATGATTTCCCCTTCACGAAGCCATGCAGACTCTGCTTGATTAGATTATGCGCTTCTAAATGCTTTGCTACTACATCCTTTATAATAGACTCCAACATTTTCCCAATAACTGATGTTAAACTAACTGGCCTATAGTTACCTGTTTTTTGATCTCCCTCCTTTTTCGAATAAGAGTGTTACATTGGCAGTTTTCAGTCCTCTGGAACTTTTCCAGAAAATAAGGATTCTTGGAAGATTACTACCAGTGCATCCACTGTCTCTGTAGCTACTTAGAAATATAGAAAATAGGAGCAGGAGTAGGCCATTCAGCCCTTCGAGCCTGCTCTGCTATCCAGTATGATCATGGCTGGTCTTCCAACTCGATAGCCTGCTCCCGCTTTCTCCCCATATCCTTTGATCCCTTTCACCCCAAGAGCTATATCTAACTCCTTCTTGAAAACATACAGTGTTTTGGCCTCAATGACTTTCTGTGCTAATGAATTCCACAGGCTCACCACTCTCTGGTGAAGAAATTTTTCCTCATCTCAGTCCTAAATGGTCTACCCCATATCCTCAGACCGTGACCCCTGGTTCTAGACTCCCCCACCATCGGGAACAACCTTTCTGCATCTACCCTGTCTAGTCCTGTTAGAATTTTAAAGGTTTCTATGAGCTCCCTCCTCATTCTTCTGAACTCCAGTGAATATAATCCTAACCGACCTAATCTCTCCTCATATGTCAGTCCCGCCATCCCAGGAATCAATTTAGTAAACCTTCGCTGCACTCTCTCTAAAGCAAGAACATCGTTCCTCAGATAAGGAGACCAAAATTGCACACAATATTCCAGGTGTGGTCTCACCAAGGGCCCTGTATAATTGCAGCAGACATCCCTGCTCCTGTACTGGAATCCTCTGGCTATGAAGGCCAACATACCATTTGCCTTCTTTACCACCTGCTGCACCTGCATGGTTACCTTCAGTGACTGGTGTACAAGGACACCCAGGTCTCGTTGCACATTCCCCACTGTCAATTTATTACCATTCAGATAATCTGCTTTCCTGTTTTTGCTACCAAAGTGGATAACCTCACACTTATCCACAATATACTGCAACTGCCATGCATTTGCCCACTCACTCAGCTTGTCCAAATCACACTGAAGCATCTCTGCATCCTCCTCACAGCTCACCCTACCACCCAGCTTTGTGTCATCTGCAAATTTGGAGATATTACATTTAATTCCCTCATCTAAATCAATAATATATTTTGTGAATAACTGGGGTCCCCAGCACCGATCCCTGCGGTGCCCCACTAGTCACTGCCTGCCGTTCGGAAAAAGACCCCTTTATTCCTACTCTTTGTTTCCTGTCTGCCAACCAGTTTTCTATCCATCTCAGTTCACTACCCCCAACCCCGTGTACTTTAATTTTACACGCTAATCTCTTATGAGGGACTTTGTCGAAAGCCTTCTGAAAGTCCAAATAAACCACATCCACTGGCTCCCCCTCATCAACCTTACTAGTTACATCCTCGAAAAATTCCAGTAGATTTATCAAGCATGATTTCCCTTTCATAAATCCATGCTTACTCTGTCCAATTCTGCCACTGTTTTCCAAGTGCTCAGCTATTAAATCTTTTATAATGGACTCTAGAATTTTCCCCACTACCAACGTCAGGCTGACTGGTCTATAATTCCCTGTTTTCTCTCCACCTCCCTTTTTAAGTAGTGGGGTTACATTAGCTACCCCCAATCTGTAGGAACTATTCAGAGTCTATAGACTCTCGGAAGATGACCCACCAATGCATCCACCATTTCTAGGGACACTTTCTTAAATACTCTGGGTTGTGTATTATCATGCCCTGGGGATTTATCGGCCTTCAATCCCATCAATTTCCCCAACACCATTTCCCTACTAATAGTGATTTCTTTCAGTTCCTCCCTCTCATAAACCCTGTGTTCCCCAACATTTCTGGTATTTATTTGTGTCCTCCCTTTGTGAAGACAGAACCAAAGTATGTATTTAGTTGGTCAGCCATTTCTTTGTTCCCCATTATAAATTCCCATGTTTCTGACCGTAAGGGACCTACATTTGTCTTCACCAATCTTTTTCTCTTCACATACCTATAGAAACTTTTACAGTCAGTTTTTATGTTCCCCGCAAGCTTACTCTCGTACTCTATTTTCCCTTTCTTAATCAATCCCTTAGTCCTCCCTTTGCTGAATTCTAAACTGCTCCCAATCCTTAGGTCTGTTTATTTCTGGCCAATTTGTATGCCTCTTCCTTGGATCTAATACTATCTCTAATTTTTTTGTAACCCGTGGTTTGGTCATCTTTCCTGGTTTACTTCTGCGCCAGACAGGAATAAACAATTGTTGCAGTTCACCCATGCGCTCTTTGAATGTTTGCCATTGGCTATCCACTGTCATCCCTTTAAGTAACGTTTCCCAGTTCATCATAGCTAACTCGCACCTCATACCATCGTAGTTTCCTTTGTTAAGATTCAGGACCCTAGTTTCAGAATCAACTACGTCACTCTCCATCTTGATGAAGAATTCTATCATATTATGGTCGCCCATCCCCAAGGGACCTCGCACAACCAGATTGCCATTTATTCCTTTCTCATTAAACAGTACTTCCTTTAATATCCTAGGAAGCAACCCATCAGGCCCAGGTACTTGGTGGCCTTTTGCTGCATTAGTTTCTCCAGTACTTTTTCTCTAGTGATTGTTATTGTAGTTATTTCCTCCTCCTCCCCCTCTTTTGCCCCCTTGATTATATAGTATTTTTGGCATGCTACTAGTGTCTTCTACTGTGAAGACTGAAGCAAAGTATTTATTCAACTTGTCTGCCATTTCCTGTTTCCTCTTTATTATTTCCCCAGCCTCATTTGCCAAGGGTCCAATGTTCACTTTGACCTCTCTCTTCCTATTTATATATTTAAAGAAGCTCTTACTGACCATTTTTATATTACTTGCTAGTTTACGCTCAAAGCTTATTTTCTCCATCTCTCTTATATTTTTGGTCATCTTTTGTTGGTTTTTATATCTTTCCCAATCCTCTGGCTTATCACTAACCTTTGCCATATTGTATGTTTTTTTCTTTCAATTTGATCCTGTCCTTAACTTCCTTGGTTAACCATCATTGTTTTGTCCCCATCCTAGAATCTTCCTTCCTCACTGGGATCTATCTTTGTTGTGAGTCACAAACTATTTTCTTAAACGTCTGCCATTGTTCATCAACCGACTTTTCTACTGAGCTCCTTTCCCATCTACTCCAGCCAACTCTGCCCTCGTTCCTTTGTAATTACCCTTTCTAAGTTTAGCACAGTTGTTTCCAATCCAAGGTTCTCACCCTCAAATTGAATGCTAAATTCTATCATGTTATGCTCAGCTTCCTAGGGGATTTTTTCCCTCTGAGATCATTTATTAAACCTGCCTCATTATATATTACCAGATCCAAAATAGCCTGATCCCTGGTTGGATCCACAATATTGTTCTAGGAAAACTATCCGAATACACTCTGATTTCTTGCTCGTGGCTATCTCTGCCAATTTGACTTTCCCAATCTACATGAGTATTAAAGTCATCCATGATTAAAGTACTTGCCTTTTTTACAATGCCCTTATTATCTCCTGATTTATTCTTTGTCTTACAGTATAGCAACTGTCAGGGGGCCTATTGGCCGCTCCCCACCAGTGTCGTCTTCCCCTTGTTATTTCTTATCTCCACCCAAATGGATTCTACATCTTCCGATGCAAGATCATTTCCTGCTATCATATCTATCTATTTCGTACTAACAAAGTTACCCCCACTACCCTTTCCTTCCTGCCTGTCCTTTCAAAAAGTCACATACCTCTGGAATATTTAATTCCCAGCTTTGACCTCCTTGTAACTGTGGGCAGAATCTTGCCGTCGGCGAGCAGGGGGCAGGACCCACTCGCCAACGCGTAAAATGACGTGCGGTGACGTTGGGCGGGACCCCCCGATGTCATCCCGGCCCATTTAAATTTTCAGGAAGGCGGGGGTGCAGCAAAATCAGCTGCGGCCCGCCAACCTGTCAATGGCCAATTGAGGCCATTGGCAGGATCCTTTAAACAATTCAGGACCTGCCCGTCCAACCTTAAGGTTTGCAGGCAGGCCAGGAGCCCCACTGGCGGGATGAGGTTTCATGCAGGGTTTTAAAAAGTTTATAAAGTTATAGTGTAACTTATGAACATGTCCCATCTCATGTGACATTGTCACATGCGGGGGACATGTTAGGGAATTATTTTTTTCCTATTTTTAATCTTTTTCAAAGTGGAAATGATCTCCCTGAGGCAGCACTTAGCCTGAGCGGAGTTGTGCACTCTTTTGTGCGCATGCATGAAAGGGTGCACACTCGCTTTTGGGGAATCCCCCTGCCCGCACAGGAAGCGCATAGCGCTTCCTGCCAGACATCACGCTGGGGTGGGCCTTAATTGGCCCGCCCACATAAAATGGCGGTGCGGCCCACTTCTGCAGTGCGGTTCGGCTTCCCACCCGCCAGAGATTGGAGCAGGCCTGCCCGCCCCGACAGGCAGAAAATTCTGCCCTATGTCTCCGTAATGGGTACAAGATCATACCCATTAACCTCTATATGTGCTGTTAATTCATTTATTTTGTTCGAATACTACGTGCATTTAAATAAAGAGCAACAATTTTGCCCTTTTAACCATTTTTTTCCCCCCTTTGACCCTATTTGCTGCATTTTTAAAAATGTTATACACTCTGTCCCTTCCTGTCACACTACGGCTATCAGTAGCTACATAGCTCCCCTGCATTGCTGCCATATACTTTTGCTTATAAGCCTACATATCCCCTCTCCAGAACTCTCTCCCCCCACCCCTATTTTTTTAAAGCCTTCTCTACAGCCCTAGTTAGTCAGTTCGCCGGGTCACAGGTCCCAGCACGGGGTTCAAGTGAAACCGGTTCCACCGGAACCCTTCTACCCCAGTAATGGTGCCAGTGCCCCCATGAGCTGAAACCCATTCCTCCCACACCTATCTTTGAACCATGCATTTAACTCCTAGACTTTAATACCCTATGCCAGTTTGCCCATGGTTCAGGTAGTAATCCCGAGTTTATTACCTTGGAGGCTCTGCTTTTTAATTTAGCTCCTAACTGTTCAAATTCTTTTCAACAGAACTTTCTTTCTAGTCCTGTCAATGTTGTTGGTGCCAATGTGGATGACGACAACAGGATCCCTTCCCTTCCTCTCCAAGATTCTCTCTAGCCCTGAGGAGATGTCCTTAACCCTGGGCATTGGGCAGGCAATGTAGCCTTCTGGGCTTATGCTCACTGCTACAGAGAACAGTATCTATTCCCCTAATTATACTGCCTACTACTATTACTACTACTACTACTACTACTATGTTCCTATTACCTCCTCCCACTTGAATGGCTCCATGTACCACGATGCCATGGTCAGGTTGCTCATCCTTGCAAGAACCTTGTAACTGTTGGACAATTGCAGGGGCTGAGGCTCCTCAAAAGCTACCTCCTGGGTCCCCATACCTGCCTCACCTGCAATCACACCCACCTGTCCCTGATCACAGACCAATTTAGAATTACCTAATCTGAGGGGTGTGACCGCCTCCTGGAGCAAAATGTCCAGGGTAACTCTCCCCCTCTCTGATGTGGCGCAATGCCTGCAGCTCAGACTCCAGCTCCTCAACTTGGATCCGAAATTCCCCAAGCTGCAAACACTTACTACAGACGTGTTCCTTCTGGATCAACTTGATGTCCAACAGATCCCACATGCTACAGCAACAACACATCACCTGTCCTGCCATCACTATCATATTTTAATTAATTAATTACTCCAGTATCGCTGCTCTTACACTTGAAGATTCCCCCGCTCTTTACATTTTATTGTAATTAATTTTTTTACACACCAGTATCGATCTTATACTTAACAAGCTATTTTTAAGAAGAGAAAATAAGGACTAGAGACTTAAACACAAACTAAAGACCTTAATTTTACTTTAAAGACGAGAAATACTCACCATTCCTACTCACTAATCAGCTGCTCTACCTGCTCATTTTTTAAACTGAAGTCTCCACACTCTCCCCTGCTCTTTTTTAAAATTAAGTCTCCACACTCTCCCCACTCTTTTTTTAAAATGAAGTCTCCACACTCTCCCCACTCGTATTTTTTTTGTTGACTTGTGCAAACTGAAGGGAAAGGAAGTCATGGTATAATGGTAACAGAGGTGGAAGCAGACAACCTTGTTATGAATGGAAATTTAAACAAATCAAATGTTTTTACTGTCATTGAAATGGACACCTGATGTGTCATTGCAAGGATGGAATCAGGCAGATTTTCAATCAAAAGAAAAAGCCCCGTGAGACCCTTAACGTAGAAGAGCCTGAAGTAACAGATTCAGATATTTATTTCATTATATAATTTTAAGGTAGGAAGAACAGAGCCTCTCTATGTGACAATAAGAGTGAATGTTAGGTCTATCAGAATAGAGGTGGACAGGAGCATTCACTACCCTTATAGGTGAACATACCTTCAAATACCTGAATTATGGTGAATGTAAATTAAATTTGGAAGAAACAGATGCCAAATTGAAAACCTACATGGGAGAAGACATCAAAATCAAAGGTATAAGCAGGGTTACTGTACAGTATGGAAGTCAGTCAGTAAAATTACCCTTGATGGTGGGAGCAGGTAAGGGGCCAAGCCTCCTTGGATGAAACTGGTTGTAAGAAATTAAATTGGATTGGACTAAGACCTTCCAACTGAGAGCCAACTGGGCTACCTGAGCTACTACAAAAATAAGCCTGTTTTCCAAGATGAACTCAGGAAGATCCAGGGACTACAAGCAAAAATTCATGTGAATCCAGACACTACTCCCCAGTTTTTGAAGGCAAGTTCAATACCTTATGCAGTATGAGAAAAGGTAGATGCCGAATTGGACGGATTAGAGAAACTGGGAGTTATACAACCTGTGCAGCTGTCAGAATGGGTAGCAACCCATCGCCCCCATACTGAAACCTGACCAAAGTTTTCGAAGTTTGTAGTCTCCACAAATGACTGTCAATAAAGTGGCTAAGTTGGACAGGCACTTTATACCAAAAATTAAAGACCTGTATGCTAAGCTGGCAGGTGGAACCGCCTACACGAAGCTTGATATGAGCCATGCTTCTCAACAATTGGAGTTAGAGAAGGCGTCCCAAAAATTTGTAACAATTGATACACACAAAAAGTTGTACCAATATACCCAGTTGCCTTTTTGTGTATCCTATGCATGTGCCATGTTCCAGAGAACAATGGAAAGTTTACTGCAGGGATTGCTTCACGTAGTTTATTTAGATGACGTTCTGGTGACAGGACTCATAGAAAAGAAGCATTTGGCTAACTTGGAAGAAATTTTACAATGTTTTTTCACAGGTAGGAGTGTGTTTTAAAAAAAAAGTGCATCTTCCAAGCAAAAGAGGTAATTTATTTAGGTCAGAGGGCAGATTTACAGGGCTTCCACCCAGTTGAGGAAAAAGTGAGAGCAATTAGAGAGACACCCGAGAGCAATTGGAGAGACACAGTGCCAAAAAACACCCCAAGCTCAAACGTTCTTAGGAATGATCAATTACTATGATGCTTCTTGCTTAATTTGTTGACAGAACTGGCACCCTTGTACTACCTATTCAAGAAAAACCAACGTTGGTCTTGGCAAAAACCACAGAAAGAAGCTTTCACAAAGGTGAAACGACTGTTACACTCATCCACCCTATTAGTACATTTTGACCAAAGAAAAGAGTTAGTTTTGACATGTTATGCAACCCCCCAATGGCGTGCTCTCCATCGATGAATGATGGATCAGAATGACCTATTGAATATGTATCAAGAACGCTTAACCCAGCAGAAAAGGGACACTCACAGATAGAAAAGAAGGCATGTCAATCACCTTTGGTGCCAAGAAATTTCACCAGTATGTACATGGTTGTCATATTACTATTGTTTTGGATTGCTATGATTGTTCAGCGAGGGCAAGGTTATACCGCCCATAGCCTCAGCAAGAATACAGAGATGGGCATTAATCCTGGCAAGGTATGAGTATACCTTCATCCAGAGGGCTGGAAAGCTCTGGTTACCCGACTACTTAGTGCACCTCCGGGTATTTTCCAAATGAAGGTCATAGCAAGCAGCTACCTATGGTGGCCTGGAATGGATGGAGAAATAGAGGACTTAGTGAGAAGTTGTATGCAGTGTCAGCAAGCACAAAAGTTACCTCCAAAAGCTCCATTACACCCTTGGAGTGGTCAGGGAGGCCATGGGTGCAATTACATGACTATGTGGGACCTTTTATGGGAACAATGTTTCTCCTTATTGTTGATGCTGGCTCAAAATGGATGGACCATATGAGTGAAGTCACCAATATCTTCTGTGACAATTGACAAGCTATGTCAAAGTTTCATCATCAATCGACTACCGGAAGTGGTCGTATCAGATAATGGCATGGTATTTACAAGTGCTGAGTTTCAATGGTTTATCAGCCTCAATGGCACCACTCGTAAAAACTTCATCATGGCACCCTTCCTCGAATGGACTGGCCGAGAGACCGCTTCAAACTTTCAAAACTGGCATGAAGAAATTAACAAGGGACTCCATAGCAACCAAGCTAGCACATTTTCTTTTCCATTATAGGATCACCTCACTCATGATAACAGGTGTCATACCTGCGGAATTGTTGATGAAACGCTGTCTCAGAACAAGATTGAGCCAAATTTAGGGGGGGAAGGTGGAAAGGAGTCAGGGAAGTCTGAAAAACTGGATAAGACTGGCATTTTTGTGACAAAGTTTACCGTAGGAGAGATGGTATACGTGACAATTGTTGGAGATGGACCAGGTGGTTATCAGGTGAACTAAGTGCAGTGACTGGACTTCTTTCTTACCTTGTGAAAGTGGAAGACCGAGTTCATACAGAGACATATAGATCATATAAGGAGGAGAGAAACAAAGTATCAGGAAATGATTCTTCCAATGTTCATGACTTTATCAACATCTCCTGTTGGGGGGGTGGTATATTAGCATGGATAGAGGATTGGCTAACTAATGGAAGACAGAGAGTTCGGACAAGGGGGGGCATTTTCAGGGACGGCAACCTGTGGAGTGCCACAGGGATCAAGTGTTGTGGCCACAATTATTTACAATAGATATTAATGACTTGGATGAGGGAAGTAAATGTACTATTACCAAGTTTGCAGATAACACAAAAATAGGTGGCAAGACAAGTGGTGAGGATGACACAAAGAGTCTACAGATGTTAAGTGAGTGGGCAAAAACTTGGCAGATGGAATACAATGTGGGAAAATATGAGATTATGCACTTTGGCAGGAAGAATAGAGGAGTTGAATATTATTTAAATAGAAAAAGACTGCAAAAGGCTATAGCACAGAGAGATTTGGGGATCCTCGTGCATGAACCACAAAAAGCTGGCATACAAGTTCAGCAGGTAATAAGGAAGGCAAATGGAATGATGGCCTTTATTTCAAAGGGAATGGAATATATAAATAGGGAAGTCTTGCTAAAACTATACAAGGCACTAGTTAGACCACACCTAGAATACCGTGAACAGTTTTGGTCCCCTTACCTAAGGAAAGATATACTTCCCAATGCGGAGGCAGTCCACAGAAGGTTCAGTAGGTTGATCCAAGGTATGGATGGATTTACTTATGAGGAGAGGCTGAGTAGGTTGGGCCTGTGCTCATTGGAGTTGAGAAGGATGAGAGTTGACCTTATTGAAACATATAAGATTCTTAGGGGGCTTGGCAGGGTAGATGCTAAGAGGTTGTTTCCCTTGTGGAAGAGTCTGGGACCAGAGGGGCATAATCTCAGAGTAAGGAGTCACCCATTTAAGATAGAGATAAGCAGGAATTTCTTCTCTCAGAAGGTAGTGAGCCTGTGGAATTCTTTACTGCAGAGGGCTGTAGAGGCTGGGTCGTTAAGTATATTCAAGGCAGAGATAGACAGATTTTTAATCAGTAAGGGAATCAAGGGTTATGGGGGGAAAGCAGGAAAATGGAATTTAGGATTATCGGATCAGCCATGATCACATTGAATGGTGGAGCAGACTCGTTGGGCTGAATTGCCTACTTCTGCTCCCACATCTTACAGTCTTATGGGTTTTCCACAGCATGGCCCAATGTTCTTCGACCAATGTATATAGATGTGAACAATCCAAGAAGGGTCATTGACTAGCAGTCAGGATCCCAGGCCCAGAGTACTGAGGCCTTTTCACCAATTCTGCTACTAACCTAACTGCGATCATCTAACAGCATTGACTGAGGATTGAACCTAGTACTTACTGGCCTGTATATTGCTGCTTTGTTGGGTTCATTTGTCCTTGAGGTTATTAAGGAGCTCAAACTATCTAATTTACTTAGATATTAGAAAATTTTCCACTGATTGGTTTAATCAGTGGCACGTCTAAAATTCAGTCTGAAACAGTTGTGTAGAAGCTGGCTGCCAATCATAACTTCCATTGGAAGGAAACAGAGGCCTCAGAGCATTGTACAGCTGGAACAAGTTACAGAAATAGGGAATTGTGTTACATGCACAGAAGTACATTCTCCTTTGCTCATTAATATTGGTGATAAACAAGATGCAAATAGGAAAGTGTATTCCTCATTATGTGCTTTGTATTTACTCTTTCATGAAAATTAGTAGATCTTCCACGGCATTCTATATGGATAGCCTGGGATATGACAGACAATGGATTGTTTTGGGTTAGAAAAATATGAAATTTGAGGCAATCAACATGCTTTACTGACTATGGGTAGATTTGTCACACTGCTAACAAGGAATTAGAAGGTCAGCCAATATCTGGCTTCTGACCTGCTCGAGTAGCCACAACATTTATGTGAGTGCCCTGGTTCAGTTTCTGACCAGTGATAAGCCCCAGGATATTTATGGAGGGGACTCAGCAATAGCAATGCCATTGATTGTGAAAATGAGGTAGTTATGCTCTCTCTTGGTGATAGTTAGGCCTAGGACACTGCTCTGAGTGACTATCGCAGAGATGCTCTGGGCTGAGATGGTGGATCTCCAATGACCAAAACCATCTTCCTTTGTGTCAGGTATTCCTACAGCCGCTAGTGATCTTTCCTCCGAGCCCATTGGTTTCAAGTTCACTAGGCCTCCTTGGTGCCACATTCAGTTAAATATTATTCTTCTTCTTGGGCAGCCCCTCGGGATCGAGTTTCCAATCTGGTTCGATGGGTTCTGTGATGGCTGAAATGCACAATCTGAAGACACTGCCGCATATGGGGCAGATAGTGCATGAAGGGTTGGCCATATGAGGTGTTTGGAGGTTTGTGGACTCTCTCCGACACCCTGGCTGCAGGTTCCCAACGAGTCTCTCGATGTGTTCAGCACCTTCCCAAATGAACATACAAATACATACGAACATGTGAATTAGGAGCAGGAGTAGGCCATTTGAGCCCTCGAGTCTGCTCTGCCATTCAATAAGATCATGGCTGCTCTGATTGTGGCCTCAAACGCACCTTACTGTCTACCCCTGATACCCTTTAACTCCCTTGTTAGTCAAGAATCTATCTACCTTGCCTTAAAAATACTCAGTGACCCTGTTTCCACCACTTTCTGGGGAAGAGAATTCTAAAGACTCGCGACCCCGTGAGAGAAAAAATTTCTTCTCATCTCTGTCTTAAATAGGAGACCCCTTATTTTTAAACTGTGTCCTCTAGTTCTAGTTTCTCCCACAAAAGGAAATGTCCTTTCAGTATCTACCTTGTCAAGTCCCCTCAGGATTTTATATGTTTCAATAAAACAAACTCTCATTCTAATAAACTTTAATGGATACAGGCCCAGTCTGTCAAACCTTTCCTCATAAGATAATCACCCCCCCCCTCCCCAACCATCCAGGTATCAGATGAGTGAATCTTCCTGAATTGCTTCTAACACTTTATATTCTTTCTTAAGAGAAACCAAAACTGTACACAGTATTCCAGATGTAGTCGCCCCAACACCCTGAAAAGCTATAGCACAACTTTTATGTTTCATTCCTTCATAAAAAAACAACAACATATGTTGGTTTTCCTAATCACTTGCTATGCCTGCATACTAGGTATGTGTGATTCAGTACCAGGTCACCCTGATCCATCTGTACCACAGGGTTCTGCAATTTCTCGCCATTTAAACAATATGCTGCTTTTCTGTTCTTCCTGCCAAAGTGGACAAGTCACTTTTTCCCACATTACCCACCATCCGCCAATTTTTTGCCCACTTGCTCAACCTATCTGTATCCCTTTGCAGGCTCCTTATGTCCTCTTCACAATCTGCTTTCAAACCTATCTTTGTGTCATCAGCAAATTTAGCAACTATAAATTTGGTCCTTTCATCCAGGTCATTGATATAAATTGTAAATAAGACCATATGACATAGGAGCAGAATTTAGGCCATTCAGCCCATTGAATCTGCTCCGCCATTCAATCATGGCTGGTAAGTTTCTCAACCCCATTCTCCCACCTTCTCCCCATAACCTTTGATCCCCCTACCAATCAAGAACCTATCTATCTTGGTCTTAAATACACTCAATGACCTGGCCTCCACAGCCTTCTGTGGCAATGAATTCCATAGATTCACCTCTCTCTGGCTAAAGAAGTTTCTCCTCATCTCTGTTCTAAAGGTCTTCCCTTTACTCTGAGGCTGTGTCCTCAGGTCCTAGTCTCTCCTACTAATGGAAATAGTTGAGGCCCCAGCACTGATCCCTGTGGAATTCCACTTGTCACATTGTGCCAAATCAAAAATGACCCATTTATGCCTACTCTCTGTTTCCTGTGAAATAACTAATCCCCTATCCATGCTAATATATTACCCCCTACACCATGAGCTCTTATTTTTGATGTGGCACCTTGTCAAATGCCTTTTGGAAATCTAAGTACAACACACATTGCTTGTTATTGCCTCAAAGAACTCTGTTTTTTCTTTCAACTTGATGCTATCTTTAACTTCCTTAGTTAGCCACAAATGGTGCATTTTTCCCTGAGAGCCCTTCTTTCTCCCTGGAATGTATCTTTACTGATTATTCTGAAATATTTCCTTAAATGTCTGCCACTGCATTTCTGCTGACCTATCCCTTACCTTAATTTCCCAGTTTACTTTAGCCAGCTCTGTTTTCATGCCCTCATAATTGCCCTTAATTAAGTTTAAAACACTAGTCTTAGATCCACTCTTCTCTCCCTCAAACTGAATGTGAAATCCAATTATATTTATGATCACTGCTACCTAGAGGTGCCTTCACAAGCATCCCTAACTCTACTACTCCCAATAAGCTTTATTACCATCAGTAAACCTTCTCCGTTTTGGCTGGTCCACAAGCCTGGGACTCCCATGAGTCGGCAGGGATGTTTGAACTCTTCAGAGATCTTTTGAGGACATCCCTAAAGCATTTCCGCTATCCTCCTGGCATCTCGTGCTGCAACCAAGTTCCGAGTAGAACAGTTACTTTGGGAGTCTGTGGTCAGGCATGCGACTGACATGTCCCACCCAGCGGTGCTGGGTTTTGAGTGATTAACACCCCTAATGCTGGGCATGTTGGTGAAGCGGTTCAACAGCGGCATCCTTTCCCAAGCCAACATTTGGTTAAATGCTGACCTCGTGTCAACAGAAATCACTCTCACCTCATCTCTGGAATTCAGCTCTTGTATGCATATTTGGATCAAGCGTATAATGAGGTCTGGAGCTGAGTGGTTCTGGTGGAACCCAAACTGAGCATTGGTGAGCAGATTGTTGTTAATTGCTGCATGATAAGCACTGTTGATGACATTTTCTATTACCTTGCAGATGATTGCTGACTATCAGCCTATTACTGAAGACATATAGGAGATTTTAAAAGAGGAGGGTTAGCAATGTGCTATGAATACACGAAAACAAGTTGATGAGAACATTCAAAGATTAAGGTTGCAGGAAACAATATTTCAGAGAGTGGCCAGTCAGTTGATCACACAGACTCCGTGGGAACATAATAGAAGCAGTTAAAAAGTCATTCATTCAAATGAAAATTAGGTAGCTTAGGTTTCTTTCGGAAAATAACATTTTGGAATGCAGTATGTGAGTAATTTGAGACATCACATGTGGCAGGTATAGCATATTTGGGAGGAAAAATTTAAAGAAAACTTTGGACCATGGTTCCCAAAGCTCTCCACCATTGGGATTTTCCTCACATACTTCTGAGTCAGTTGTACACTAAAGAAGGAGATTGATTGCGATGGTTAGCCCATTATGTTGTATCATGCGACTACCAGGATGGTAAATGGTGATTGATGGACCATGATCCAGAATTTAGTTGAAATTTTTAAAGCATAATGCATTATTAAAGTAAAAAATTTGATAGTAGAGAGGTTCAGTGTTTCCTGGCTTATTTGTTGCCTTTGACCATTTAATGCTCCAATTTTGAAATACCTTAAATTCGAAACTTATGCCGAATCCTTTGATCCTACACTTGTCCACAGCCCCAGTACCAATTTTGGTTCACAGGTATCGTAGAAAAAGTAAAATAATCGCTCAGTAATTCAAAATTTAGTATAAGGAGGAAGTTTCTCAAAAAAAGACCATTGAAGTTTCCCCACTGCATCATCCAATTGCTTAGACCATAAGACCATAAGGACATAGGAGCAGACATTAGGCCATTCGGCCCATCGAGTCTGCTCCACCATTCAATCATGGCTGATAAGCTTCTCAACCTCATTCTCCCGCCTTCTCCCCGTAACCTTTGATCCCCTTACCAGTCAAGAAACCTATCTGTCTCGGTCTTAAATACACTCAATGACCTGGTCTCCACAGCCTTCTGTGGCAATAAATTCCATAGATTCACCACTCTCTGGCTAAAGAAGTTTCTCCTCATTTCTGTTCTAAAAGGTCTTCCCTTTACTCTGAGGCTGTGCCTTCAGGTCCTAATCTCCTCCTACTAATGGAAACATCTTCCCCACGTCCACTCTATTCAGGCCTTTCAGTATTCTGTAAGTTTCAATCAGATCCCCCCTCATCCTTCTAAACTCCATTGAGTAGAGACCCAGAGTCCTCAAACGTTCCTCATACGTTCAGCCTTTCATTCCTGGGATCATTCTCGTGAACCTCCTCTGGACCCTCTCCAAGGCCAGCACATTCTTCCTGAAATACAGGGACCAAAATTCCTCACAATATTCTAAATGTGGTCTGACCAGAGCCTGCAAAAGCCTGCTTTTATATTCTAGTCGTCTCGAAATAAATGCCAACATTGCATTTGCCTTCCTAACTACCGACTCAACCTGCAAGCCTTAAGAGAATCCTGGACTAGGACTCCCAAGTCCCTCTGCACTCCAGATTTCTGAATTCTCTCCCCATTTAGAAAATAGTCTATGCCTCTTCTTCCTACCAAAGTGCATGACCTCACACTTCCCCACGTTGTATTCCATCTGTCACTTCTTTGCCCATTCTCCTAACCTGTCCAAATCCTTCTGCAGCCTGCCCGCCTCCTCAATACTACCTGTCCCTCCACCTATCTTTGTATCATCTGCAAACTTAGCCAGAATGCCCTCAATTCCTTCATCTAGATCATTAATGTATAAAGTGAAAAGTTGTGGTTCCCAACACCGTCCCCTGCGAAACTCCACTAGCCACCGGCTGCCATCCTGAGAAGGACCCCCTTATCCCCACTCTCTGCCTCCTGCCAGACAGCCAATCTTCTATCCATGCTAGTACATTGCCTCTAACGCCATGGACTCTTATCTTACTGAGCAGCCTCCTGCGCAGCACCTTGTCAAAGGCCTTCTGGAAGTCCAAGTAGATAACATCCATTGGGTCTCCTTTTTCTAACCTGCTCGTTACCTTCTCAAAGAATTCTAACAGATTTGTCAGGCATTGACCTCCCCTTGATGAAACCATGCTGACTTTGCCCTATTTTATCATGCACTTCCAGGTATTCTGAAATCTCATCCTCAATAATGGACTCTAAAATCTTACCAACGACCAAGGTCGGGCTAATCGGCCTGTAATTTCCTGTCTTTTGCCTCACTCCCTTCTTTTATAATTCCAGGGGTTTCACACACCACCTTGTCCAGGGGTCTGTTTCATATGTTGATCATTCTTTTTGTGAAGAAACATCCTGATTTCTGTCTTAAATTTGGCCCTTCAACACCTTCAAAAAATATGGGAAGATAATTGAATGGGAATTGACATACCAGAGGGCTGTGAGTATTCATAAAGTATGCCTAAGAAAGAGTCACCAAATTCAGTATACAGGAAGTGGAGAATATCTATAGTCACGACACAGACACAACAGGATTGGGCGCAATTACATTTTTGTGTGAAATTTTCAAATTTTAAATGCAAATCAGGCCAGGCTGCAAAAAACTGATTATGTTTTGCTTAATATGTTATCTATCGAAGCTTAACATGAAATTGCTTTTATGAGACTAGCTAAGCCTTGTGCTAATAAAGAAATAATAGGCTTTCAAAATAATTTATACCTATTGATTAAATGTCAGTCTGCTAAAGACCCATTTTACAATGGCACATCACTGGGGGGAAAAGAATGCAAAAGCTGTAACCAGTTCCCTGACTACAGTTCAGGGTAGAAAATAACAGGCCTAAAATTTGCTTTCATAATATATTGTACAGTAAATTGCAACATTATTGTCTGGACATGTTGCAGGGAGCTTGAGCAGTGAAGTTACCAAAACTAAATGCTTTAGTATTCTTCTGCTTAAGGCTGAAGGATTAAGAAAAATAATTCTTGTTTCCAAGGGCAACAGTACATCTATACAATCAGTCACATTGTGCAATCCTGAGTTCAGGAGTACTTCTGCACGCTAAATTAGAAAAATGTAACTCAGAGCACTTTGGAATGGTAAGTTAAAAAGTTTTGTATTTTGGATGAATATTTCCCCTCTCATCCTCTGTCTCTCCATATATAATTCTTTGCATAATATATGGTCAACTCCTCTCACTTTGAGATCAGCTTTTCACTTTTTCTTGTAAATTGTCAATTTAATTAGCCGTGGAATTCAACAGCACAGAAGAAGGCATTCAGCCCATCAGTACTGGTTATCTGAAGCAGCTGTCCATTTAATTCCTCTTCCTTTTCCTTTCCTTATACCCTTTCAAGTGTTTCTTTTGCAAATGTTTATTCACTTTTCTTTAAAAGATTATTATATATCCTGCTTCCACAGCAATGGGTACTTTGCAGTTTAATTTACAAAGAATTGTAGGGATTATATCCATTTGTGAGTGCTGTATAGGACAAATTCATGAAACGGGAATTGTGCACTAACTATAAGGATTTTAATGCGTTTTATGCAGATTAAAAATGCTTGTGAAACTTCCTTTTCCTTTGGTGGACATAAATTCAAGAATACTTTTGCAATTATTTAGGTCAGGTTATTTTAATACGAAGGAGACCTGAAAATGAGAGGTTGGTTTGCTAAGAATGAGACAGTGTTTACAAAGCCACTTGTTTATTTAACTAGTTAAATGCAAATGTTAAATAGAAAAATATGCATTTCATTAGTGCCCTTCATAACCTCAGGACATCTCAAAGCACTTTACAGCCAACAAAGGACTTTTTAAGGTGTAATCACTGCTTTAGCGTAATAATGAAACTGAATCAATAGACCGTTGCTGAGGCTGCAGCTGAGGGCGAGGGTCCCTCAATGCTGAAGCTGCACTGGCACAGGGACAGCCATTGTTGCTGGTGGCTCCCTGTGTGGGCCATGGATTGCCCAGAAAAGAGACCCCTCTCCTGTACACCCAACCCCTAGAATCTGCTCGGAATCCACCAGGTTTCACTGGATAGGTTCCCAATGACAGGGGGGTCATGGCACACCCTGCACCCCATCCCACGTGAGCAAATAGCATAGATGCATTTAAGGAATGTTAAGTAAGTACATGAGGTAGAAAGGAATAGAAGGATTTGTTGATAGAGTGAAATGAAATAAGGTGGATGGTGAAACAAAAATAAAAATACCTGGAAAAACTCAGCAGGTCTGGCAGCATCTGCGGAGAGGAACACAGTTAACGTTTCGAGTCCGAATGACCCTTCAACAGTACT
>NW_024470992.1:0-20000 GCF_017639515.1 Carcharodon carcharias
CCGAACTCTCACATCTTTCCCAACCGTTACTCCAATCTCCCCCTTCTTCGACACTTTCTAATCTCCTCTGACCACCCACCCCGATATCCCTCTGATCTCTATAACTCCTGGGCTCCCACGGAACTCTTCTGATATCCCCCCACCCCTAAACCTTTCGATGTTGCCTGGCTACAAACCATGAGCACCGCCCGCTCAAAAACTCTGATCTGGCTCCCACCTTACAGTCCTTGCTCCTTCCAGCTTCCCTGACCTCAACCAGCAACCCGTTTCACTACAACTTCACAAAGTTTAATTCGATGTCAGCTTGTTGCCACTAGGCGTCTACCACACCCGAGAAGCTTGAAGGGCAAGCAAATAGTTTAATGTCATCATTAAACGTATCCCCCTCAAGTCCACATACATTCCTGACCTTGTCATACCTTCATCGTTGCCAAAGGTAAAACCTGAAATTCCTTTCTCATCACGAGCATAACGAAACCATGGCCAACAGGTCAATAAGGCTGCCCACGGCCTCTTCTCAAAGCAACTGGAGAGAGCAATATTTATGGCTTTGTCAATGTTGCTATTTTTGAGAATTAATTAGAAAAAAATCTTTTACCTCTGAAACTGAAGCAACAAACTGAAGACGGCTCTTTTGTGGTCAATCTCAGATATTATCAACGTACAAAGGCAACCATCAATGATTATTGAACATCAAAAACTAATTTGAGGGAAAAGCCAGAAAGTCCTGTTTTAATATAAGCCCATGGCAGGCTCAAACAACTGTTCTGGACAGCTTTTCTGTAAAATAGACTTTTACAGGTGGTCCAATTGAAGTTTTTAAGATTGTGCAACTAATTACACAGTTCATTCAACAAATTGCTTTCAGTATTGCTGAAAAAGATATTTTTGCTGAAGCTTTTCGTCGTTGCACTCTTCAGGAATTGCCCTGATGTGTGCAAAACAAAAAGCGTTGACAAAAAAGTATTTTTTTTCAGCAATACTCAAGTTCTGTACTACAACAAAAAATTAAATTGCGTTTAGTGGCAAAGGCTTCAACAACCAGGCATATATACAGAGTCAGGTAGAATGCAGTTGGAATTGAGTAGTCAAATTGCCCAAGATAAGTGATTGGGCTGGACAGCGTATACCGTTTGGAACAATAAAAGTCATTTCGGGAGGGCAGGGATGCAGGAATTACATGTGAACCTGGGTGAGTTGGGGTTGATCTATCAAACATGAGGCTAACCACCTTTAGTGACAGCTTGCTGTGTGAATCACTCAATCACGAGCGAGGGTAACAATTTGTGCATGCTGTACAGTCCCGTTGGCCTACGGGGGGAAATGTTTTATTTTAACCTTAGTTAATGCTGAACCTCTGTAGTGATGGTATGCAATGCGGGGAATAAGTATCTCACACATCAGACCACAAAAAAAATTAATAATATTTTAGTGCCTAAGATCTACTAATGTCAACCTTTGAGACAATTTACATAATTGAATCTACGTCGTTAGATCCAGTTGAAAACAATCTCTAAGTTAGTTGTACATTTGGACATATTTCAATAGTTTCCATTAGTTGACATCTGGTGTTTGCAGCCTGGAAACATATAATGGAACACAGATTTTCCTAACTGAAATTTTAAGAACAAAGGCTCGTAGTCTGGTCAGCAGCAAAGTGACGTTCTCGCTCCTGCCTTTGAAGAAAACTGCCACAAAGATCTAGCGATCACACAGAGATTTCACCTTTCCCAAAGATTAATTTCACTCTGCATCATCAATAGGGGATCTCTGGCATTTAGTAACAGTGATGTTACTAAGTGGGTGAAGCAGCCAATCACACTGAATAATTTTCACAGTCAGCATACCAGGGTAAAATGAACTGATATCCTTCACTTTTAATCATTTTAGAGAGTGAAATATGGGGCTGAATAATAAAGGGGGCTGGATGGCCTGCCGCCCCTCCCAGAAGTTGGCATGGAGCATGTCCAACATGCCACGCAGCCATAAAGCACTGCAGGATGCCAAATGGAACTTCCGCCCCTCTCTGGGGAGGAAGTCCCGTCCTCTGGAGCTGCCAACCAAAGTTACATCAGTGGCCGCTACCGGGTCTGCAGAAGGAGGAAGAAACAGGTAATTCCCGGGTCTTGGGCAGTGAGGGTTTGGGTAAGTCAGGGAGGGGGGCAAGGTGAAGAAGGAAGGGTCGTTTAAGACTGCGGTCGGTAGAAGGAAGAGGGTGGTTCACTCGTAGGGGCTGCCCCACAATCAGCAAAGGACAGTCACTGAAGAGCGAACCCCCCCTCCCCCCGCACCTTCCCACTCTTTGAAGAACATATTAAAAAAAATTGGGCTGGCCTGGTCCTGACCATGCCAAATGTTTTTATGGCTTGACAACAACCTAATTGACCCTTGATTACTTATTTGAATATGATTGGTGGGCCTGCCAATTGGTGCCCACCCACCCTCCATATTATGGAGGTAATGAAGGTGTTGGCTGGGCATCCTATTTAACTTGCCCCCCCCCCGCCACAAAACAAGCTGGGGCACGTAAAATACAGCCCAAGGATTGGGATATTCACATGGAATTAAGGTTCTGAAATAACATAAACTTAATTTTTTAAAAATTAAAAACCTATGGATTTCATTTCCGAATTGAGAAATTTGAATGACACCAATAAAATTTAGCTTTCAGCCTGAAAGGCTGTTTGGTATGTCATTATGATTTAGTATGCCATTAAAAACACTGTTACATTTATTCAATAAGTGTAACCTTGTGGTGGGGCGGGAGGGGGTTTAAAGCAAGATTAAACATCAAAAGTAGAAGTTCACATTAGTTTAAATGATTTCCAAAGGTCTCCATCTGAGGGGACTTCAACAGCAAAACCTGTGAATAGCAGGGAAATACTGACAGCAACTTCTGGATTTCCACAGTTAAAATGAGCATGTGCGGAATCCCAGATGTTGCTGTCATTGAACGCCATCATCACAAACTGCAAAATTCAGGCTCACATTTTCCAGTTTTAATCTTTCTATGTGCAACCTTAATATTCAAATACATTAAACTTGCAGTAAGTACAAATTCAAATGCAGAGTGTTAATTGTGCTATAATCAACTCCACTAATATCGAAGATTAAAAACCTCTCTGTATATGTCTGCTAAAGTCTCTTGGTGTTCCTTATACAGGTATGGAGCTGACTGGTCCTGGTGAAACTCGAAGTAGCAGTGATCTGGTTATCGGTGAGTAGGCGCCAATTGAAAAGCACTGCTGGTTACTCCTGCCACCAGTTGACTGAGAGGAGACTGATTGGAAATTGGCTGATGGGTAATTGGCCAGGTTGGATTGTGAAAAGGTAAATACAGTTAAAGAGAAAGGGATTGAGACTGATGATAAAGCTCTGATTACTGCAAATGAATATCAAAGTTGTATTAACAAATCCCAGGAGCTTCCTCACAATCTTGATTGCTAACAACAGCCATGCCTTGGGTTCTGGTGGATGTCTCTCTCTTTTTTCTGCCAAATTACTTCCCTTATCTTGTGAATCTATTGTCCCCCCCCAAGGCTGGGTGTCTTTTCATAGGTGTCCATTGTTGCTGCAATCATTCATGTGCGAAAAGCAAACCTGTGATCATTCTGATCTGTAAGTCTCAGATATTTGTACCGTAACTATCTGAGCACTGCTAAATCTGTCACTGTTGGTGTTAGCCAGTCAGAGCTCCCCAGAGACTCAAGCCCATATCGCAGGCTGACACTTCGATGTAGCACTGAGGGAGTGATGTACTGTTGGAGATCCCAGCTTTCTAATGAGATGTTTAAACAAGGGCACTGTTTGTCCTCTTGGCTAGAATAAAAGACCTCAAGTCACTACTTGAAGAAAAGCAAAAAGTTCTACTGGCTTCCTGCCTAGACTATTTCACTCGACTAGAATCACTAAAACAGATTATCAGTTCATGTATGGCATTGCTGCATGTGCTACTTCACTGTTTGCAAATCATATGATGTTTTAAACGTTACAGCAATGACTACAAATGTGAGCCCCGTCTTTCATATAGTATTTGTTTGATGGGCCATGGTGCGTGCTGTCAGGGCTACCCTGTAAATTAATGATTTGAATCTGATCTTTAAAAATAAGAAAATAGATATAATCTCTGCATTATAGTGAAGCCAAGTTTAAAGATGGAACAACCTCTTTGCTCTCCCCCACATAAATTATAAACAGAATACGATCTCCTACAGGCCTACATCCCTCCGAGAACTCTGTGTTTCTCCAACTCTGGCCTCTCATGCATCCACTATTCTCTACGTCTTCAGACATTTGGGCCCTAAGCCCTGGAATTCCTTCTCTATATCTGTCTCCCACCTCTTTAAGACCCTCCTTAAAATGTACCTTTTTGACCAACATTCCCAATTTTTCCATTTTTGCTTGGTGCCAATTTTTGTCCAATTCTCTCGCTCTGAAGCACATTTTCCTACATTAAAGGCACTATATAAATGTAGTTGTTGTTGCAAAGCACCACGTTCAATTTTCTATTTGTAACTTTACACTAAATTATATGGACTAAATGTAATCCAGTGCAACCTCATAGAATCATTTATTTGAATTATGTACAATGAACACTGTTTTGGGTTGTATTAGCCTGAATTTGACACACAATGGCTCCACCTGCTGGTATTAAACAGATTTTTTGTACACTTCCCATTTAAATATAACATCCAGATTTTTAAATCAAGATAAATGTTCTGGACTTGCTGGATGCCCTTCTAGGCAAGTCGATGAAATCCTAATTTCAAAGGTCTGTTTAAAAATTGACAATCTTTGGAATTTTCTGCTTCGCTTTATGAACGTTTGAAGTCACTGGAATTTCTTCGTAATCAGCACTCATTCTTTTGTCCATCGGCCAACAGTTAAAACACAATTGCCTGAAGAGTGAGAAAACAGCATAGTTAAAAACACAATAGACTACATCAATTAAAAGAAAAATCAAATATTTTAATGAATGCAGAAAGTAACTGGAGTGGAAGCAAGTCATCCTTGATCCTGAGGGACTACCTAAGAGGAAGATGTGTGTGTCAACAAGAGGTATTTTATGGAATAAAGTATGTGGATTGAGCACAATCCACTGGCAGGATCTATTGCATTCAGTATTGAGATGGTAGAAAAGCAATGTTTTTTTTTAGTTTACTGGAATTAAATATTTTTATCTTCTTTGGTAGAGTGTGATTTACATGATAACACTTTAGGACTGAAATCACCAGAGAGATATTGCCTATGAACTTGTTTTGTATGAACTTGCTGATCATTATTTTCATAAATGTATCACTCGTCTAGCCTTTGTTAAAGAATTTAATTGCTTATATAATGTAATGCAATTGGAACTCTAGATAATCCTGTCAGTACGCTTCCTATGGACTCTGTCAGTAAGGTTTCTTTTTATGCTACTGCAGCAATTGTCCAAGATAACCAGCATGACACTCATGCGCTCAGCATAGGGATTTGGAGTTCTAATACATTAGGATACGAAACGTTGGGATGCTAGCTCAATCTTCTGCGTTCCACTTTATGATTACAGCCATGTTAATGGGGAAAGGCTCTGGGGGAATTCTGGAGTTGAAAACTGGGGGTGAGGATTGGGGGGGGGGGGGGGGGGGGAGGGGGGGGGGGCTGTCTCTTGGGGGCACTTTTCAACAAAAGGATCTAAACAGTTAATAAGACGCCAAGAGGCAGATGCTTTTCTTGTCTTTTTGACTCCAATCAATGGATAGCTAGAGGAGACTAATGGGTGGGGGAGAGAGAAATTTATACCCACAAATAAAAGTAAGTGAAATAATGGAACCTTACAAAAACAAAACATTGCTGATGCTGGAAACAAAGTTCCGATGTAAGATCATGCAGCTGAACGTTAATTCTGTTTTTCTTTCCACTGATTCTGCTTAAGCTACTGACTACTTCCAGAATTTTCTGTTATTATTTAGAATGCAACCTTACTTGCGATATCACCACTGTGCTGTGCAGAACAGCTAATACTTTTGCAAAATAGAATTTTTTTCACACTCTTGCTCTGGGTTCTATATGCTTCATTTCATCATCATCTAAATATTGTTTAGGACAATTAATACCAGATGAAGCAGGTTGAATCAAAAGTCTGCAACCTTGACCCTGAGTGAGCTTAACCCTCTTTAGAAACTAGCCATTTTATATATATTAATTACATGTTTTTTCCCTCAGGAATAATTCAACCTGTTCACAATAATTGTGCAAACTGTTTGTAAGATACTAAACAGAAAGACTTCGATGCATTTTTTGGCAAGAGAAACTTAAGTGGACCATCTATAAAATACTGTAGCTCAAGAGCAGGTCAGAGGCTGGGAATTCTGCAGGGAGTAACTCATCTTCTAACTCCCAAAGCTGTCGACTATCGACAAGGCACAAGTCAGGAGTGTGATCCACTTACTTGGATGAGTGTAGCTCCAATAAAACTCAAGCAGCTCGACATCATCCAGATCAAAGCAGCCCACTTGATTGGCATCCCATTTACCACATTAAACAATCACTCCCTCCATGACTGATGCATAGTGGCAGCAGTGTATACCATCTATAAGATGCCGGCAACAACTTATCAACCTCCTTCAAAAGCACCTACCACCTAAAAGGACAAGGGCAGCATACAGGTGCTAACACCACCACCTGGAAGTTCTCCTCCAACCCACTCACCATCTTGACTTGGAAATATATCGCTGTTCCTTCACTGTTGCTGGGTCAAAATTCTGGACTCCCTCCCTAACAGCCCTGTGGATGTGCTTACACCAAATAGACTGCCGTGGTTCAAGAGGGCGGTCTCACACCACTTCTCAGGATAATTAGAGATGGGTAATAAATGCTGGCCTAGACACTGACATCCACACCACATGAAAGAATAATTTTAAAAAAGTATAATCATACAACAATGTAAAAGTACCAATCAATATCTTACAGCGACAGGTGGGGGCCGGGAGGTCTGAAAAGCAGAAAGGGATCAGGCAAGCGTGGGGGGGTGGGAGAGTTTGGCAGTTCTGGTGAGTGGGAGGGGCCACGAGAACTGGCCGGTGGTGGGGGGGTGTATTTGGGAAGGTTAGCAGGTGAATGACGGGTCGGGAGGGCAACAGGGAGAGGGGCTCAGTGGGAAGTGGATTGGGAGGACCAGTAAGTGGGAGTGTGGTTCAAGAGGACCGGTGGGGTAGAAGCAGCAAGCAAGGGCTGGGTATAAGCGCAAGCAGGAGGGGGTCAGGAGGACTGGTGAGTGGGAGGGGCCACGAGAACTGGCTGTTGGTGGGGGGGTGATTGGGAAGGTTAGCAGGTGGCAGCCAGGGAGAGTGGAGAGTGGGAAGGGGCGGGAGGACTGGGGACAGCAGACGGGAGAACTGTGAGCGGCAAGGGGTCGGGAGTACTGGTGAATGGGAGGGAGCCGAGAGGGCTGGTGGGTGGGGTGGGGGGGGGGGGGGCTTGGGATAGCAATGCTGAGCCAAGCAATGGGAATTGTTTAAAGAATATATTGGGCACTGAACATGTGGAGTTATAGCAGGTTCTTAGTGCATGTGTAGTAACCCCGCCTAAAATGAACATCGGCTAGAATTTCTAGAGATAGCAGGGTTCTCTTCCCGCCATCCGAAGAGTCAGGCAGAACACAACTCCACCAATACTGACTTCCCTGAGCCATTTAATGCTTCAACAAATGTTAACTGGCTGGAGGCAGGACTTTGGCCCTCACTCGGCACCAAGACCTGCCTCAGAGACCTACCAGACAATTGATTGCTGGGCAGCTCTCTCATATCTGCAGTGCCAGAAGCTGCAGTGGACAGAATTGGACTGCAAGCAGATTCCAGGTCTTGCCCAAAGGGGAAAAACTTTCCCCTCCCCAGGGTGGGGGAAGAGAGAGAGTGTGAGAGCGGGCACGCTTCCGATCGGCGCCCCTGATTGGGGGGCATGCCGCGATTTTACGTGGGTGGGCCAATTAAGGCCTCCACCATGATGTCCACCAGGTAGCTTTGCGGGCCCGGGGGAGAGAAATTCCCTGAGCAGGAGTGGCTTTTTTCACGCTTGCGCACGAAAAAGAGCACGATCTCCTTGAGAAGTGCTGCCTCAGGGAGATGAGCTCCGATTTTAAACTTTTAATAAGCATGCTTAAAAATTTCCTTGCCATGTCCCCTCATGTGACACTGTCACATGAGTTTGGGACACTTCCATAAGTTTAATGAAACCTTTCTTAAAAATTTAAATACCCTATTGAAACCTCATCCCGCCTGTGGATGAGGTTTCTGCTTTTTCCAAAGCCCGCCAGGGCTCCCGGCCTGCCCACCAACCTTAAGGTTGGACGGTCAGGTCAAATAACAACCTTAATTAGTTTTCCAATGGCTCAATAGGCCGTTGACATTTTGTGCGGTGCACAGCTGACTCGGCTGCGCCCCCACCAACCTGAAAATGGAAATGACGCGGTTTGATGTTGGGAGTTACCACCCAACATCATCCTACATCATTTTACGTGTCGGCGAGCGGGCCCCGCCCCTGCTCGCTAACCAGAAGATCCTGCCCATGATTCCAGGCCCGATATATTTTGGGGCTCTCAGGGTGCGGGAGGGTAGGTGAGGCTCGGAGGTGTGGTTGTTGGAGGAGAAGCCGGGGAAGGTGGCAGGATCTGTGGGGACTTGACCTTATGGGGGAATGGGGGGTGTTGCCGATGTTAAAAGGAGGCGCTGATGGAAGACCTCCCCCCTCCAACCGAGATTTAGATCCGGTTTATTTTTCGGCCTCCCTGCTGGGGAATCAAAAAAAAAAAAAAAAAAAAAAAAAAAAAAAAAAAAAAAAAAAAAAAAAAAAAAAAAAATAAAAAAAAAAAAAAAAAAAAAAAAAAAAAAAAAAAATAAAAAAAAAAAAAAAAAAAAAAAAAAAAAAAAAAAAAAAAAAAAAAAAAAAAAAAAAAAAAAAAAAAAAAAAAAAAAAAAAAAAAAAAAAAAAAAAAAAAAAAAAAAAAATAAAAAAAAAAAAAAAAAAAAAAAAAAAAAAAAAAAAAAAAAAAAAAAAAAAAAAAAAAAAAAAAAAAAAAAAAAAAAAAAAAAAAAAAAAAAAAAAAAAAAAAAAAAAAAAAAAAAAAAAAAAAAAAAAAAAAAAAAAAAAAAAAAAAAAAAAAAAATAAAAAAAAAAAAAAAAAAAAAAAAAAAAAAAAAAAAAAAAAAAAAAAAAAAAAAAAAAAAAAAAAAAAAAAAAAAAAAAAAAAAAAAAAAAAAAAAAAAAAAAAAAAAAAAAAAAAAAAAAAAAAAAAAAAAAAAAAAAAAAAAAAAAAAAAAAAAAAAAAAAAAAAAAAAAAAAAAAAAAAAAAAAAAAAAAAAAAAAAAAAAAAAAAAAAAAAAAAAAAAAAAAAAAAAAAAAAAAAAAAAAAAAAAAAAAAAAAAAAAAAAAAAAAAAAAAAAAAAAAAAAAAAAAAAAAAAAAAAAAAAAAAAAAAAAAAAAAAAAAAAAAAAAAAAAAAAAAAAAAAAAAAAAAAAAAAAAAAAAAAAAAAAAAAAAAAAAAAAAAAAAAAAAAAAAAAAAAAAAAAAAAAAAAAAAAAAAAAAAAAAAAAAAAAAAAAAAAAAAAAAAAAAAAAAAAAAAAAAAAAAAAAAAAAAAAAAAAAAAAAAAAAAAAAAAAAAAAAAAAAAAAAAAAAAAAAAAAAAAAAAAAAAAAAAAAAAAAAAAAAAAAAAAAAAAAAAAAAAAAAAAAAAAAAAAAAAAAAAAAAAAAAAAAAAAAAAAAAAAAAAAAAAAAAAAAAAAAAAAAAAAAAAAAAAAAAAAAAAAAAAAAAAAAAAAAAAAAAAAAAAAAAAAAAAAAAAAAAAAAAAAAAAAAAAAAAAAAAAAAAAAAAAAAAAAAAAAAAAAAAAAAAAAAAAAAAAAAAAAAAAAAAAAAAAAAAAAAAAAAAAAAAAAAAAAAAAAAAAAAAAAAAAAAAAAAAAAAAAAAAAAAAAAAAAAAAAAAAAAAAAAAAAAAAAAAAAAAAAAAAAAAAAAAAAAAAAAAAAAAAAAAAAAAAAAAAAAAAAAAAAAAAAAAAAAAAAAAAAAAAAAAAAAAAAAAAAAAAAAAAAAAAAAAAAAAAAAAAAAAAAAAAAAAAAAAAAAAAAAAAAAAAAAAAAAAAAAAAAAAAAAAAAAAAAAAAAAAAAAAAAAAAAAAAAAAAAAAAAAAAAAAAAAAAAAAAAAAAAAAAAAAAAAAAAAAAAAAAAAAAAAAAAAAAAAAAAAAAAAAAAAAAAAAAAAAAAAAAAAAAAAAAAAAAAAAAAAAAAAAAAAAAAAAAAAAAAAAAAAAAAAAAAAAAAAAAAAAAAAAAAAAAAAAAAAAAAAAAAAAAAAAAAAAAAAAAAAAAAAAAAAAAAAAAAAAAAAAAAAAAAAAAAAAAAAAAAAAAAAAAAAAAAAAAAAAAAAAAAAAAAAAAAAAAAAAAAAAAAAAAAAAAAAAAAAAAAAAAAAAAAAAAAAAAAAAAAAAAAAAAAAAAAAAAAAAAAAAAAAAAAAAAAAAAAAAAAAAAAAAAAAAAAAAAAAAAAAAAAAAAAAAAAAAAAAAAAAAAAAAAAAAAAAAAAAAAAAAAAAAAAAAAAAAAAAAAAAAAAAAAAAAAAAAAAAAAAAAAAAAAAAAAAAAAAAAAAAAAAAAAAAAAAAAAAAAAAAAAAAAAAAAAAAAAAAAAAAAAAAAAAAAAAAAAAAAAAAAAAAAAAAAAAAAAAAAAAAAAAAAAAAAAAAAAAAAAAAAAAAAAAAAAAAAAAAAAAAAAAAAAAAAAAAAAAAAAAAAAAAAAAAAAAAAAAAAAAAAAAAAAAAAAAAAAAAAAAAAAAAAAAAAAAAAAAAAAAAAAAAAAAAAAAAAAAAAAAAAAAAAAAAAAAAAAAAAAAAAAAAAAAAAAAAAAAAAAAAAAAAAAAAAAAAAAAAAAAAAAAAAAAAAAAAAAAAAAAAAAAAAAAAAAAAAAAAAAAAAAAAAAAAAAAAAAAAAAAAAAAAAAAAAAAAAAAAAAAAAAAAAAAAAAAAAAAAAAAAAAAAAAAAAAAAAAAAAAAAAAAAAAAAAAAAAAAAAAAAAAAAAAAAAAAAAAAAAAAAAAAAAAAAAAAAAAAAAAAAAAAAAAAAAAAAAAAAAAAAAAAAAAAAAAAAAAAAAAAAAAAAAAAAAAAAAAAAAAAAAAAAAAAAAAAAAAAAAAAAAAAAAAAAAAAAAAAAAAAAAAAAAAAAAAAAAAAAAAAAAAAAAAAAAAAAAAAAAAAAAAAAAAAAAAAAAAAAAAAAAAAAAAAAAAAAAAAAAAAAAAAAAAAAAAAAAAAAAAAAAAAAAAAAAAAAAAAAAAAAAAAAAAAAAAAAAAAAAAAAAAAAAAAAAAAAAAAAAAAAAAAAAAAAAAAAAAAAAAAAAAAAAAAAAAAAAAAAAAAAAAAAAAAAAAAAAAAAAAAAAAAAAAAAAAAAAAAAAAAAAAAAAAAAAAAAAAAAAAAAAAAAAAAAAAAAAAAAAAAAAAAAAAAAAAAAAAAAAAAAAAAAAAAAAAAAAAAAAAAAAAAAAAAAAAAAAAAAAAAAAAAAAAAAAAAAAAAAAAAAAAAAAAAAAAAAAAAAAAAAAAAAAAAAAAAAAAAAAAAAAAAAAAAAAAAAAAAAAAAAAAAAAAAAAAAAAAAAAAAAAAAAAAAAAAAAAAAAAAAAAAAAAAAAAAAAAAAAAAAAAAAAAAAAAAAAAAAAAAAAAAAAAAAAAAAAAAAAAAAAAAAAAAAAAAAAAAAAAAAAAAAAAAAAAAAAAAAAAAAAAAAAAAAAAAAAAAAAAAAAAAAAAAAAAAAAAAAAAAAAAAAAAAAAAAAAAAAAAAAAAAAAAAAAAAAAAAAAAAAAAAAAAAAAAAAAAAAAAAAAAAAAAAAAAAAAAAAAAAAAAAAAAAAAAAAAAAAAAAAAAAAAAAAAAAAAAAAAAAAAAAAAAAAAAAAAAAAAAAAAAAAAAAAAAAAAAAAAAAAAAAAAAAAAAAAAAAAAAAAAAAAAAAAAAAAAAAAAAAAAAAAAAAAAAAAAAAAAAAAAAAAAAAAAAAAAAAAAAAAAAAAAAAAAAAAAAAAAAAAAAAAAAAAAAAAAAAAAAAAAAAAAAAAAAAAAAAAAAAAAAAAAAAAAAAAAAAAAAAAAAAAAAAAAAAAAAAAAAAAAAAAAAAAAAAAAAAAAAAAAAAAAAAAAAAAAAAAAAAAAAAAAAAAAAAAAAAAAAAAAAAAAAAAAAAAAAAAAAAAAAAAAAAAAAAAAAAAAAAAAAAAAAAAAAAAAAAAAAAAAAAAAAAAAAAAAAAAAAAAAAAAAAAAAAAAAAAAAAAAAAAAAAAAAAAAAAAAAAAAAAAAAAAAAAAAAAAAAAAAAAAAAAAAAAAAAAAAAAAAAAAAAAAAAAAAAAAAAAAAAAAAAAAAAAAAAAAAAAAAAAAAAAAAAAAAAAAAAAAAAAAAAAAAAAAAAAAAAAAAAAAAAAAAAAAAAAAAAAAAAAAAAAAAAAAAAAAAAAAAAAAAAAAAAAAAAAAAAAAAAAAAAAAAAAAAAAAAAAAAAAAAAAAAAAAAAAAAAAAAAAAAAAAAAAAAAAAAAAAAAAAAAAAAAAAAAAAAAAAAAAAAAAAAAAAAAAAAAAAAAAAAAAAAAAAAAAAAAAAAAAAAAAAAAAAAAAAAAAAAAAAAAAAAAAAAAAAAAAAAAAAAAAAAAAAAAAAAAAAAAAAAAAAAAAAAAAAAAAAAAAAAAAAAAAAAAAAAAAAAAAAAAAAAAAAAAAAAAAAAAAAAAAAAAAAAAAAAAAAAAAAAAAAAAAAAAAAAAAAAAAAAAAAAAAAAAAAAAAAAAAAAAAAAAAAAAAAAAAAAAAAAAAAAAAAAAAAAAAAAAAAAAAAAAAAAAAAAAAAAAAAAAAAAAAAAAAAAAAAAAAAAAAAAAAAAAAAAAAAAAAAAAAAAAAAAAAAAAAAAAAAAAAAAAAAAAAAAAAAAAAAAAAAAAAAAAAAAAAAAAAAAAAAAAAAAAAAAAAAAAAAAAAAAAAAAAAAAAAAAAAAAAAAAAAAAAAAAAAAAAAAAAAAAAAAAAAAAAAAAAAAAAAAAAAAAAAAAAAAAAAAAAAAAAAAAAAAAAAAAAAAAAAAAAAAAAAAAAAAAAAAAAAAAAAAAAAAAAAAAAAAAAAAAAAAAAAAAAAAAAAAAAAAAAAAAAAAAAAAAAAAAAAAAAAAAAAAAAAAAAAAAAAAAAAAAAAAAAAAAAAAAAAAAAAAAAAAAAAAAAAAAAAAAAAAAAAAAAAAAAAAAAAAAAAAAAAAAAAAAAAAAAAAAAAAAAAAAAAAAAAAAAAAAAAAAAAAAAAAAAAAAAAAAAAAAAAAAAAAAAAAAAAAAAAAAAAAAAAAAAAAAAAAAAAAAAAAAAAAAAAAAAAAAAAAAAAAAAAAAAAAAAAAAAAAAAAAAAAAAAAAAAAAAAAAAAAAAAAAAAAAAAAAAAAAAAAAAAAAAAAAAAAAAAAAAAAAAAAAAAAAAAAAAAAAAAAAAAAAAAAAAAAAAAAAAAAAAAAAAAAAAAAAAAAAAAAAAAAAAAAAAAAAAAAAAAAAAAAAAAAAAAAAAAAAAAAAAAAAAAAAAAAAAAAAAAAAAAAAAAAAAAAAAAAAAAAAAAAAAAAAAAAAAAAAAAAAAAAAAAAAAAAAAAAAAAAAAAAAAAAAAAAAAAAAAAAAAAAAAAAAAAAAAAAAAAAAAAAAAAAAAAAAAAAAAAAAAAAAAAAAAAAAAAAAAAAAAAAAAAAAAAAAAAAAAAAAAAAAAAAAAAAAAAAAAAAAAAAAAAAAAAAAAAAAAAAAAAAAAAAAAAAAAAAAAAAAAAAAAAAAAAAAAAAAAAAAAAAAAAAAAAAAAAAAAAAAAAAAAAAAAAAAAAAAAAAAAAAAAAAAAAAAAAAAAAAAAAAAAAAAAAAAAAAAAAAAAAAAAAAAAAAAAAAAAAAAAAAAAAAAAAAAAAAAAAAAAAAAAAAAAAAAAAAAAAAAAAAAAAAAAAAAAAAAAAAAAAAAAAAAAAAAAAAAAAAAAAAAAAAAAAAAAAAAAAAAAAAAAAAAAAAAAAAAAAAAAAAAAAAAAAAAAAAAAAAAAAAAAAAAAAAAAAAAAAAAAAAAAAAAAAAAAAAAAAAAAAAAAAAAAAAAAAAAAAAAAAAAAAAAAAAAAAAAAAAAAAAAAAAAAAAAAAAAAAAAAAAAAAAAAAAAAAAAAAAAAAAAAAAAAAAAAAAAAAAAAAAAAAAAAAAAAAAAAAAAAAAAAAAAAAAAAAAAAAAAAAAAAAAAAAAAAAAAAAAAAAAAAAAAAAAAAAAAAAAAAAAAAAAAAAAAAAAAAAAAAAAAAAAAAAAAAAAAAAAAAAAAAAAAAAAAAAAAAAAAAAAAAAAAAAAAAAAAAAAAAAAAAAAAAAAAAAAAAAAAAAAAAAAAAAAAAAAAAAAAAAAAAAAAAAAAAAAAAAAAAAAAAAAAAAAAAAAAAAAAAAAAAAAAAAAAAAAAAAAAAAAAAAAAAAAAAAAAAAAAAAAAAAAAAAAAAAAAAAAAAAAAAAAAAAAACAAAAAAAAAAAAAAAAAAAAAAAAAAAAAAAAAAAAAAAAAAAAAAAAAAAAAAAAAAAAAAAAAAAAAAAAAAAAAAAAAAAAAAAAAAAAAAAAAAAAAAAAAAAAAAAAAAAAAAAAAAAAAAAAAAAAAAAAAAAAAAAAAAAAAAAAAAAAAAAAAAAAAAAAAAAAAAAAAAAAAAAAAAAAAAAAAAAAAAAAAAAAAAAAAAAAAAAAAAAAAAAAAAAAAAAAAAAAAAAAAAAAAAAAAAAAAAAAAAAAAAAAAAAAAAAAAAAAAAAAAAAAAAAAAAAAAAAAAAAAAAAAAAAAAAAAAAAAAAAAAAAAAAAAAAAAAAAAAAAAAAAAAAAAAAAAAAAAAAAAAAAAAAAAAAAAAAAAAAAAAAAAAAAAAAAAAAAAAAAAAAAAAAAAAAAAAAAAAAAAAAAAAAAAAAAAAAAAAAAAAAAAAAAAAAAAAAAAAAAAAAAAAAAAAAAAAAAAAAAAAAAAAAAAAAAAAAAAAAAAAAAAAAAAAAAAAAAAAAAAAAAAAAAAAAAAAAAAAAAAAAAAAAAAAAAAAAAAAAAAAAAAAAAAAAAAAAAAAAAAAAAAAAAAAAAAAAAAAAAAAAAAAAAAAAAAAAAAAAAAAAAAAAAAAAAAAAAAAAAAAAAAAAAAAAAAAAAAAAAAAAAAAAAAAAAAAAAAAAAAAAAAAAAAAAAAAAAAAAAAAAAAAAAAAAAAAAAAAAAAAAAAAAAAAAAAAAAAAAAAAAAAAAAAAAAAAAAAAAAAAAAAAAAAAAAAAAAAAAAAAAAAAAAAAAAAAAAAAAAAAAAAAAAAAAAAAAAAAAAAAAAAAAAAAAAAAAAAAAAAAAAAAAAAAAAAAAAAAAAAAAAAAAAAAAAAAAAAAAAAAAAAAAAAAAAAAAAAAAAAAAAAAAAAAAAAAAAAAAAAAAAAAAAAAAAAAAAAAAAAAAAAAAAAAAAAAAAAAAAAAAAAAAAAAAAAAAAAAAAAAAAAAAAAAAAAAAAAAAAAAAAAAAAAAAAAAAAAAAAAAAAAAAAAAAAAAAAAAAAAAAAAAAAAAAAAAAAAAAAAAAAAAAAAAAAAAAAAAAAAAAAAAAAAAAAAAAAAAAAAAAAAAAAAAAAAAAAAAAAAAAAAAAAAAAAAAAAAAAAAAAAAAAAAAAAAAAAAAAAAAAAAAAAAAAAAAAAAAAAAAAAAAAAAAAAAAAAAAAAAAAAAAAAAAAAAAAAAAAAAAAAAAAAAAAAAAAAAAAAAAAAAAAAAAAAAAAAAAAAAAAAAAAAAAAAAAAAAAAAAAAAAAAAAAAAAAAAAAAAAAAAAAAAAAAAAAAAAAAAAAAAAAAAAAAAAAAAAAAAAAAAAAAAAAAAAAAAAAAAAAAAAAAAAAAAAAAAAAAAAAAAAAAAAAAAAAAAAAAAAAAAAAAAAAAAAAAAAAAAAAAAAAAAAAAAAAAAAAAAAAAAAAAAAAAAAAAAAAAAAAAAAAAAAAAAAAAAAAAAAAAAAAAAAAAAAAAAAAAAAAAAAAAAAAAAAAAAAAAAAAAAAAAAAAAAAAAAAAAAAAAAAAAAAAAAAAAAAAAAAAAAAAAAAAAAAAAAAAAAAAAAAAAAAAAAAAAAAAAAAAAAAAAAAAAAAAAAAAAAAAAAAAAAAAAAAAAAAAAAAAAAAAAAAAAAAAAAAAAAAAAAAAAAAAAAAAAAAAAAAAAAAAAAAAAAAAAAAAAAAAAAAAAAAAAAAAAAAAAAAAAAAAAAAAAAAAAAAAAAAAAAAAAAAAAAAAAAAAAAAAAAAAAAAAAAAAAAAAAAAAAAAAAAAAAAAAAAAAAAAAAAAAAAAAAAAAAAAAAAAAAAAAAAAAAAAAAAAAAAAAAAAAAAAAAAAAAAAAAAAAAAAAAAAAAAAAAAAAAAAAAAAAAAAAAAAAAAAAAAAAAAAAAAAAAAAAAAAAAAAAAAAAAAAAAAAAAAAAAAAAAAAAAAAAAAAAAAAAAAAAAAAAAAAAAAAAAAAAAAAAAAAAAAAAAAAAAAAAAAAAAAAAAAAAAAAAAAAAAAAAAAAAAAAAAAAAAAAAAAAAAAAAAAAAAAAAAAAAAAAAAAAAAAAAAAAAAAAAAAAAAAAAAAAAAAAAAAAAAAAAAAAAAAAAAAAAAAAAAAAAAAAAAAAAAAAAAAAAAAAAAAAAAAAAAAAAAAAAAAAAAAAAAAAAAAAAAAAAAAAAAAAAAAAAAAAAAAAAAAAAAAAAAAAAAAAAAAAAAAAAAAAAAAAAAAAAAAAAAAAAAAAAAAAAAAAAAAAAAAAAAAAAAAAAAAAAAAAAAAAAAAAAAAAAAAAAAAAAAAAAAAAAAAAAAAAAAAAAAAAAAAAAAAAAAAAAAAAAAAAACAAAAAAAAAAAAAAAAAAAAAAAAAAAAAAAAAAAAAAAAAAAAAAAAAAAAAAAAAAAAAAAAAAAAAAAAAAAAAAAAAAAAAAAAAAAAAAAAAAAAAAAAAAAAAAAAAAAAAAAAAAAAAAAAAAAAAAAAAAAAAAAAAAAAAAAAAAAAAAAAAAAAAAAAAAAAAAAAAAAAAAAAAAAAAAAAAAAAAAAAAAAAAAAAAAAAAAAAAAAAAAAAAAAAAAAAAAAAAAAAAAAAAAAAAAAAAAAAAAAAAAAAAAAAAAAAAAAAAAAAAAAAAAAAAAAAAAAAAAAAAAAAAAAAAAAAAAAAAAAAAAAAAAAAAAAAAAAAAAAAAAAAAAAAAAAAAAAAAAAAAAAAAAAAAAAAAAAAAAAAAAAAAAAAAAAAAAAAAAAAAAAAAAAAAAAAAAAAAAAAAAAAAAAAAAAAAAAAAAAAAAAAAAAAAAAAAAAAAAAAAAAAAAAAAAAAAAAAAAAAAAAAAAAAAAAAAAAAAAAAAAAAAAAAAAAAAAAAAAAAAAAAAAAAAAAAAAAAAAAAAAAAAAAAAAAAAAAAAAAAAAAAAAAAAAAAAAAAAAAAAAAAAAAAAAAAAAAAAAAAAAAAAAAAAAAAAAAAAAAAAAAAAAAAAAAAAAAAAAAAAAAAAAAAAAAAAAAAAAAAAAAAAAAAAAAAAAAAAAAAAAAAAAAAAAAAAAAAAAAAAAAAAAAAAAAAAAAAAAAAAAAAAAAAAAAAAAAAAAAAAAAAAAAAAAAAAAAAAAAAAAAAAAAAAAAAAAAAAAAAAAAAAAAAAAAAAAAAAAAAAAAAAAAAAAAAAAAAAAAAAAAAAAAAAAAAAAAAAAAAAAAAAAAAAAAAAAAAAAAAAAAAAAAAAAAAAAAAAAAAAAAAAAAAAAAAAAAAAAAAAAAAAAAAAAAAAAAAAAAAAAAAAAAAAAAAAAAAAAAAAAAAAAAAAAAAAAAAAAAAAAAAAAAAAAAAAAAAAAAAAAAAAAAAAAAAAAAAAAAAAAAAAAAAAAAAAAAAAAAAAAAAAAAAAAAAAAAAAAAAAAAAAAAAAAAAAAAAAAAAAAAAAAAAAAAAAAAAAAAAAAAAAAAAAAAAAAAAAAAAAAAAAAAAAAAAAAAAAAAAAAAAAAAAAAAAAAAAAAAAAAAAAAAAAAAAAAAAAAAAAAAAAAAAAAAAAAAAAAAAAAAAAAAAAAAAAAAAAAAAAAAAAAAAAAAAAAAAAAAAAAAAAAAAAAAAAAAAAAAAAAAAAAAAAAAAAAAAAAAAAAAAAAAAAAAAAAAAAAAAAAAAAAAAAAAAAAAAAAAAAAAAAAAAAAAAAAAAAAAAAAAAAAAAAAAAAAAAAAAAAAAAAAAAAAAAAAAAAAAAAAAAAAAAAAAAAAAAAAAAAAAAAAAAAAAAAAAAAAAAAAAAAAAAAAAAAAAAAAAAAAAAAAAAAAAAAAAAAAAAAAAAAAAAAAAAAAAAAAAAAAAAAAAAAAAAAAAAAAAAAAAAAAAAAAAAAAAAAAAAAAAAAAAAAAAAAAAAAAAAAAAAAAAAAAAAAAAAAAAAAAAAAAAAAAAAAAAAAAAAAAAAAAAAAAAAAAAAAAAAAAAAAAAAAAAAAAAAAAAAAAAAAAAAAAAAAAAAAAAAAAAAAAAAAAAAAAAAAAAAAAAAAAAAAAAAAAAAAAAAAAAAAAAAAAAAAAAAAAAAAAAAAAAAAAAAAAAAAAAAAAAAAAAAAAAAAAAAAAAAAAAAAAAAAAAAAAAAAAAAAAAAAAAAAAAAAAAAAAAAAAAAAAAAAAAAAAAAAAAAAAAAAAAAAAAAAAAAAAAAAAAAAAAAAAAAAAAAAAAAAAAAAAAAAAAAAAAAAAAAAAAAAAAAAAAAAAAAAAAAAAAAAAAAAAAAAAAAAAAAAAAAAAAAAAAAAAAAAAAAAAAAAAAAAAAAAAAAAAAAAAAAAAAAAAAAAAAAAAAAAAAAAAAAAAAAAAAAAAAAAAAAAAAAAAAAAAAAAAAAAAAAAAAAAAAAAAAAAAAAAAAAAAAAAAAAAAAAAAAAAAAAACAAAAAAAAAAAAAAAAAAAAAAAAAAAAAAAAAAAAAAAAAAAAAAAAAAAAAAAAAAAAAAAAAAAAAAAAAAAAAAAAAAAAAAAAAAAAAAAAAAAAAAAAAAAAAAAAAAAAAAAAAAAAAAAAAAAAAAAAAAAAAAAAAAAAAAAAAAAAAAAAAAAAAAAAAAAAAAAAAAAAAAAAAAAAAAAAAAAAAAAAAAAAAAAAAAAAAAAAAAAAAAAAAAAAAAAAAAAAAAAAAAAAAAAAAAAAAAAAAAAAAAAAAAAAAAAAAAAAAAAAAAAAAAAAAAAAACAAAAAAAAAAAAAAAAAAAAAAAAAAAAAAAAAAAAAAAAAAAAAAAAAAAAAAAAAAAAAAAAAAAAAAAAAAAAAAACAAAAAAAAAAAAAAAAAAAAAAAAAAAAAAAAAAAAAAAAAAAAAAAAAAAAAAAAAAAAAAAAAAAAAAAAAAAAAAAAAAAAAAAAAAAAAAAAAAAAAAAAAAAAAAAAAAAAAAAAAAAAAAAAAAAAAACAAAAAAAAAAAAAAAAAAAAAAAAAAAAAAAAAAAAAAAAAAAAAAAAAAAAAAAAAAAAAAAAAAAAAAAAAAAAAAAAAAAAAAAAAAAAAAAAAAAAAAAAACAAAAAAAAAAAAAAAAAAAAAAAAAAAAAAAAAAAAAAAAAAAAAAAAAAAAAAAAAAAAAAACAAAAAAAAAAAAAAAAAAAAAAAAAAAAAAAAAAAAAAAAAAAAAAAAAAAAAAAAAAAAAAAAAAAAAAAAAAAAAAAAAAAAAAAAAAAAAAAAAAAAAAAAAAAAAAACAAAAAAAAAAAAAAAAAAAAAAAAAAAAAAAAAAAAAAAAAAAAAAAAAAAAAAAAAAAAAAAAAAAAAAAAAAAAAAAAAACAAAAAAAAAAAAAAAAAAAAAAAAAAAAAAAAAAAAAAAAAAAAAAAAAAAAAAAAAAAAAAAAAAAAAAAAAAAAAAAAAAAACAAAAAAAAAAAAAACAAAAAAAAAAAAAAAAAAAAAAAAAAAAAAAAAAAAAAAAAAAAAAAAAAAAAAAAAAAAAAAAAAAAAAAAAAAAAAAAAAAAAACAAAAAAAAAAAAAAAAAAAAAAAAAAAAAAAAAAAAAAAAAAAAAAAAAAAAAAAACAAAAAAAAAAAAAAAAAAAAAAAAAACA
>NW_024470993.1:0-21065 GCF_017639515.1 Carcharodon carcharias
CATGGGGAGTGTGCAGAATTTGCTGAGTTTCAATGGAGAGTGTGCAGAATTTGTTGTGGGTTTGTGGGGAGTGTGCAGAATTTTTTGTGGGTTTGTGGGGAGTGTGCAGAATTTGCTGTGGGTTCGTGGAGAGTGTACGGAATTTGCTGTGGGTTCGTGGGGAGTGTGCAGAATTTGCCTGGGTTCGTGGGGAGTGTACGGAATTTGCTGTGGGTTCGTGGGGAGTGTACAGATATTTGCTATGGGTTCGTGGGGATTTTGCAGAATTTGCTGTGGGTACCTGGGGTGTGTGCAGAATTTGCTGAGTCTCCAAGGGTTTTTGTGTAGAATTTGCTGTGGGTCCCTGGGGAGTGTGCAGAATTTGCTGTGGGTCCCTGGGGAGTGTGCAGAATTTCTGCGGGTTCGTGGGGATTGTGCAGAATTTGCTGTGGGTTCGTGGGGATTGTGCAGAATTTGCTGTGGGTTCATGGGGAGTTTGCAGAATTTGCTGTGGGTTCATGGGAAGTGTACAGAATTTGCTGTGGGTTCATGGGGAGTGTGCAGAATTTGTTGTGGGTTCAGGGGGAGCGTGCAGAATTTGTTGTGGGTTCGTGGGGAGTGTGCAGAATATGCTGTGGGTTCGTGGGGCGTGTGTAGAATTTGCTGTGGGTTCATGGTGAGTCTGCAGAATTTGTTGTGGGTTCGTGCGGAGTGTGCAGAATTTGCTGTGGGTTCGTGGGGAGTGTGCAGAATTTGCTGTGGGTTCGTGGGGAGTGTGCAGAATTTGCTGTGGGTTCGTGGGGAGTGTACGGAATTTGCGGAGTCTCCATGGGGAGTGTGTAGAATTTGCTGCGCTTCCCTGGGGAGTGTGCAGAATTTGCTGTGGGTTCGTGGGGAGGGAGAAGAATTTGCTGTGGTTTCGTGGGGAATGTCGGAATTTGCTTTGTGTTCGTGCGGAGTGTGCAGAATTTGCTGTGGGTTCGTGGGGAGTGTACGGAATTTGCTGTGGGTTCGTGGGGAGTGTACGGAATTTGCTGAGTCTCCAAGGAGAGTGTACAGAATTTGCTATCGGTTCGTGGGGAGTGTGTAGAATTTGCTGTGGGTCCCTGGGGAGTGTGCAGAATTTGCTGCCGGTCCCTGGGGAGTGCACGGAATTTGCTGTGGGTTCCTGGGCAGTGTGCAGAACTTGCTGAGTCTCCATGGGGGGTGTGCAGAATTTGCTGTGGGATCATAGGGAGTGTATGGAATTTGCTGTGGGTTCGTGGGGAGTGTGCAGAATTTGCTGTGGTTTCATGGCGAATGTGCAGGATTTGCTCAGTCTCCATGGGGAGTGTACAGAATTTACTGTGGGTTCATGGGGAGTGTACAGAATTTGCTGTGGGTTTGTGGGGAGTGTGCAGAATTTGCTGTGGGATCGTGGGGAGTGTGCAGAATTTGCTGTGGGTTCGTGGGGAGTGTACGGAATTTGCTGCGGGTTCCTGGGAAGTGTGCAGAATTTGCTGCGGGTTCGTGGGGAGTGTGCAGAATTTGATGTGGGTTCATGGGGAGTGTGCAGAATTAGTTGTGGGTTCGTGGGGAGTGTACGAAATTTGCTGTGGGTTCGTGGGGAGTGTGCAGAATTTGCTGTGGGTAACTGGGGTGTGTGCAGAATTATCTGTGGGTCCCTGGGGAGTGTGCAGAATTAGCTGTGGGTCCCTGGGGAGTGGGCAGAATTTGCTGAGTCTCCATGGGGTGTGTGCAGAATTTGCTGAGTCTCCATGGGGAGTGTGCAGAATTTGCTGTGGTTACTGGGGAGTGTGCAGAATTTGCTGCGGGTTCGTGGGGAGTGTACGGAATTTGCCGTGGGTTTATGGGAAGTATGCATAATTTGCTACGGGTTTGTGGGGAGTGTGCAGAATTTGCTGTGTGTTCGTGAGGAGTGTGCAGAATTTGCTGTGGGTTCGTAGGGACTGTACGGAATTTGCTGTGGGTTCGTGGGGAGTGTACGGAATTTGCTGAGTCTCCATGGGGAGTGTACAGAATTTGCTATGGGTTCGTGGGGAGTGTGCAGAATTTGCTATGGGTCTCTGGGGAGTGTGCAGAATTTGCTGTGGGTTCGTGGGGAGTGTACAGAATTTGCTGTGGGTTCATGGTGAGTGTGCAGAATTTGCTGTGGTTTCGTGGGGAGCGTGCAGAATTTACTGTGGGTTCATGGGGAGTGTACAGAATTTGCTGTGGGTTTGTGGGGAGTGTGCAAAATTTGCTGTGGGATCGTGGGGAGTGTGCAAAATTTGCTGTGGGTTCGTGGGGAGTGTACGGAATTTGCTGCGGGTTCCTGGGAAGTGTGCAGAATTTGCTGCGGGTTCGTGGGGAGTGTGCAGAATTTGATGTGGGTTCATGGGGAGTGTGCAGAATTAGTTGTGGGTTCGTGGGGAGTGTACGAAATTTGCTGTGGGTTCGTGGGGAGTGTGCAGAATTTGCTGTGGGTAACTGGGGTGTGTGCAGAATTATCTGTGGGTCCCTGGGGAGTGTGCAGAATTAGCTGTGGGTCCCTGGGGAGTGGGCAGAATTTGCTGAGTCTCCATGGGGTGTGTGCAGAATTTGCTGAGTCTCCATGGGGAGTGTGCAGAATTTGCTGTGGTTACTGGGGAGTGTGCAGAATTTGCTGCGGGTTCGTGGGGAGTGTACGGAATTTGCCGTGGGTTTATGGGAAGTATGCATAATTTGCTACGGGTTTGTGGGGAGTGTGCAGAATTTGCTGTGTGTTCGTGGGGAGTGTGCGGAATTTGCTGTGGGTTAGTGGGGAGTTTACAGAATTTGTTGTGGGTTCGTGGTGAGTGTGCAGAATTTGTTGTGGGTTCGTGGGGAGTGTACGGAATTTGTTGCGGGTTCATGGGGAGTGTGCAGAATTTGCTGTGGGTTCGTTGGGAGTGTACGGAATTTGCTGTGGGTCCCTGGGCAGTGTGCAGAATTTGCTGTGGGTCCCTGGGGAGTGTGCAGAATTTGCTGTGGGTTTGTGGGGACGGTGCAGAATTTGCTGTGGTTTCGTGGGGACTACACGGAATTTGCTTTGGGTTCGTGAGGAGTGTGCAGAATTTGCTGTGGGTTCGTAGGGACTGTACGGAATTTGCTGTGGGTTCGTGGGGAGTGTACGGAATTTGCTGAGTCTCCATGGGGAGTGTACAGAATTTGCTATGGGTTCGTGGGGAGTGTGCAGAATTTGCTATGGGTCTCTGGGGAGTGTGCAGAATTTGCTGAGTCTCCATGGGGAGTGTGCATAATTTGCTGTGGGATCGTAGGGATTGTAAGGAATTTGCAGTGGGTTCGTGGTTAGTGCGCAGAATTTGCTGTGGTTTCATGGGGAATGTGCAGGATTTGCTCAGTCTCCATGGGGAGTGTGCAGAATTTGCTGTGTGATCGTAGGGACTGTACAGAATTTGCTGTGGGTTCGTGGGGAGTGTGCAGAATTTGCTGTGGGTTCGTGGGGAGTGTGCAGAATTTGCTGTGGGTTCGTGGGGAGTGTACAGAATTTGCTGTGGGTTCATGGTGAGTGTGCAGAATTTGCTGTGGGTTCGTGGGGAGTGTACGGAATTTGCTGTGGGTCCATGGGGAGTTTGTAGAACTTGCTGCGGTTTCGTGAGGAGTGTGCAGAATTTGCTGCAGTTTCCTGGGGAGTGTACGGAATTTGTTGCGGGTTCGTGGGGAGTGTGCAGAATTTGCTGTGGGATCGTAGGGAGTGTATGGAATTTGCTGTGGGTTCGTGGGGAGTGTGCAGAATTTGCTGTGGTTTCATGGGGAATGTGCAGGATTTGCTCAGTCTCCATGGGGAGTGTACAGAATTTACTGTGGGTTCATTGGGAGTGTACAGAATTTGCTGTGGGTTTGTGGGGAGTGTGCAAAATTTGCTGTGGGATCGTGGGGAGTGTGCAAAATTTGCTGTGGGTTCGTGGGGAGTGTACGGAATTTGCTGCGGGTTCGTGGGGAGTGTGCAGAATTTGAGGTGGGTTCATGGGGAGTGTGCAGAATTAGTTGTGGGTTCGTGGGGAGTGTACGAAATTTGCTGTGGGTTCGTGGGGAGTGTGCAGAATTTGCTGTGGGTCCCTGGGGTGTGTGCAGAATTATCTGTGGGTCCCTGGGGAGTGTGCAGAATTTGCTGCCGGTCCCTGGGGAGTGCACGGAATTTGCTGTGGGTTCCTGGGCAGTGTGCAGAATTTGCTGAGTCTCCATGGGGGGTGTGCAGAATTTGCTGTGGGATCGTAGGGAGTGTATGGAATTTGCTGTGGGTTCGTGGGGAGTGTGCAGAATTTGCTGTGGTTTCATGGCGAATGTGCAGGATTTGCTCAGTCTCCATGGGGAGTGTACAGAATTTACTGTGGGTTCATGGGGAGTGTACAGAATTTGCTGTGGGTTTGTGGGGAGTGTGCAAAATTTGCTGTGGGATCGTGGGGAGTGTGCAAAATTTGCTGTGGGTTCGTGGGGAGTGTACGGAATTTGCTGCGGGTTCCTGGGAAGTGTGCAGAATTTGCTGCGGGTCGTGGGGAGTGTGCAGAATTTGATGTGGGTTCGTGGGGAGTGTGCAGAATTAGTTGTGGGTTCGTGGGGAGTGTACGAAATTTGCTGTGGGTTCGTGGGGAGTGTGCAGAATTTGCTGTGGGTCCCTGGGGTGTGTGCAGAATTATCTGTGGGTCCCTGGGGAGTGTGCAGAATTAGCTGTTGGTCCCTGGGGAGTGTGCAGAATTTGCTGAGTCTCCATGGGGTGTGTGCAGAATTTGCTGAGTCTCCATGGGGAGTGTGCAGAATTTGCTGTGGTTACTGGGGAGTGTGCAGAATTTGCTGCGGGTTCGTGGGGAGTGTACGGAATTTGCCGTGGGTTTATGGGAAGTATGCATAATTTGCTACAGGTTTGTGGGGAGTGTGCAGAATTTGCTGTGTGTTCGTGGGGAGTGTGCGGAATTTGCTGTGGGTTAGTGGGGAGTTTACAGAATTTGTTGTGGGTTCGTGGTGAGTGTGCAGAATTTGTTGTGGGTTCGTGGGGAGTGTACGGAATATGCTGTGGGTCCATGGGGAGTGTTCAGAATTTGCTGCAGGGTCGTGGGGAATGTGCAGAATTTGCTGTGGGATCATAGGGAGTGTATGGAATTTGCTGTGGGTTCGTGGGGAGTGTGCAGAATTTGCTGTGGTTTCATGGGGAATGTGCAGGATTTGCTCAGTCTCCATGGGGAGTGTACAGAATTTTCTGTGCGTTCGTGGGGAGTGCGCAGATTTTGCTGTGGGTCCCTGGGGAGTGTGAAGAATTTGCTGTGGGTTTGTGGGGAGGGTGCAGAATTTGCTGTGGTTTCGTGGGGACTGCACGGAATTTGCTTTGGGTTCGTGAGGAGTGTGCAGAATTTGCTGTGGGTTCGTAGGGACTGTACGGAATTTGCTGTGGGTTCGTGGGGAGTGTACGGAATTTGCTGAGTCTCCATGGGGAGTGTACAGAATTTGCTATGGGTTCGTGGGGAGTGTGCAGAATTTGCTATGGGTCTCTGGGGAGTGTGCAGAATTTGCTGAGTCTCCATGGGGAGTGTGCATAATTTGCTGTGGGATCGTAGGGATTGTAAGGAATTTGCTGTGGGTTCGTGGTTAGTGAGCAGAATTTGCTGTGGTTTCATGGGGAATGTGCAGGATTTGCTCAGTCTCCATGGGGAGTGTGCAGAATTTGCTGTGGGATCGTAGGGAGTGTACAGAATTTGATGTGGGTTCGTGGGGAGTGTGCAGAATTTGCTGTGGGTTCGTGGGGAGTGTACGGAATTTGCTGTGGGTTCGTGGGGAGTGTGCAGAATTTGCTGTGAGTCCCTGGGGAGTGTGCAGAAATTGCTGCGGGTTCGTGGGGAGTGTACGGAATTTGCTGTGGGTTTCTGGGAAGCATGCATAATTTGCTGTGGGTTCGTGGGGAGAGTGCAGAATTTGCTGTGGGTTCGTGGGGAGTGTGCAGAATTTGCTGTGGGTTCGTGGGGAGTGTGCAGAATTTGCTGTGGGTTCGTGGGGAGTGTGCAGAATTTGCTGTGGGTTCGTGGGGAGTGTACAGAATTTGCTGTGGGTTCATGGTGAGTGTGCAGAATTTGCTGTGGGTTCGTGGGGAGTGTATGGAATTTGCTGTGGGTCCATGGGGAGTTTGTAGAACTTGCTGCGGTTTCGTGGGGAGTGTGCAGAATTTGCTGCAGTTTCCTGGGGAGTGTACGGAATTTGTTGCGGGTTCGTGGGGAGTGTGCAGAATTTGATGTGGGATCGTAGGGAGTGTATGGAATTTGCTGTGGGTTCGTGGGGAGTGTGCAGAATTTGCTGTGGTTTCATGGGGAATGTGCAGGATTTGCTCAGTCTCCATGGGGAGTGTACAGAATTTTCTGTGCGTTCGTGGGGAGTGTGCAGAATTTGCTGTGGTTTCGTGGGGACTGCACGGAATTTGCTTTGGGTTCGTGAGGAGTGTGCAGAATTTGCTGTGGGTTCGTGGGGACTGTACGGAATTTGCTGTGGGTTCGTGGGGAGTGTACGGAATTTGCTGAGTCTCCATGGGGAGTGTACTGAATTTGCTATGGGTTCGTGGGGAGTGTGCAGAATTTGCTATGGGTCTCTGGGGAGTGTGCAGAATTTGCTGAGTCTCCATGGGGAGTGTGCAGAATTTGCTGTGGGATCGTAGGGATTGTACGGAATTTGCTGTGGGTTCGTGGTTAGTGCGCAGAATTTGCTGAGGTTTCATGGGGAATGTGCAGGATTTGCTCAGTCTCCATGGGGAGTGTGCAGAATTTGCTGTGGGATCGTAGGGAGTGTACAGACTTTGATGTGGGTTCGTGGGGAGTGTGCAGTATTTGCTGTGGGTTCGTGGGGACTGTACGGAATTTGCTGTGGGTTCGTGGGGAGTGTGCAGAATTTGCTGTGTGTTCGTGGGGAGTGTGCAGAATTTGCTGCAGGTTCGTGGGGAGTGTGCAGAATTTGCTGTGGGTTCGTGGGGAGTGTGCAGAATTTGCTGTTGGTTTGTGGGGAGTGTGCAGAATTTGCTGTGGGTTCGTGTTCTAAGAAATTATGAGGATCAGGTTCGCAGGCGGGTAGTTTGATGCGGAAACAAAGAACAGGAGACTAGCTTGCTAGGATAATATTATTTTATTTTGCTTGTTTCCTACCTAGCCTATATAGGATAGAAACCAGGTCCGATACTCACAACGGGTCTGGCATAATTGGCTATATACTTACTCCACGAATTACTGGAACTGGGAGCCGTCAGTTCTGCGGAGGTGCCGCCTGTGACCCACGCTCAGCGATTAGCTTAACCCGGAGCAGACTCCCCGAACTGGGGACTTTCCAGGCTTATATATGCGCTACTCGCCGAGTTCACTGAGTCCGCGTTGGGCACTCGTCCAACACATTGTTTAGTACTGGGCATTGTTCCCATGCGGTTTCGGCTCCGACTCCCTTCAGTAGATAACAGGAAGTCTCTTAGCAACGTCTTGTGTTCAAGGTCAACTGGTGTCTGGATCCAATCTTGCATGTATTGGGACACCATGTTAACCCCTTATATTACATTCCACTGATTGGCCCAATACATGTAACGATTATACAAATACATAATAATAAGCAATACATTGTTATAACATGTACATGTTTTGTTCCAGTTGCTGCCGCACACGGCAAACATACGTACAGGTCAGTATATTACAACAGGTCAGAATCACTAAAACTCCGATTAAAATGAACAACGGAGGAAATAGGGAACGTCGTGCCGTAGTTGACAGCCCATTGAACAGATCCCACCAGTGATGGGCGGATTCCACCTCTACTACATGAGCAGCGTGTACTACCTTTTGGCCATGTATAAAGGTGGACACAGTCACCCGGGTAACATTGATTTGATGTTGTCGCAATATCTGCTTTAGCTCTTCCGAGCGATCGAGGGCCTGTTTAAAACGCTCTAGCGAGATACTCCAAGGGTGCAGCCATACCTGCCACTGCATAGTGGTGAGGTGTTGCGTTCCGCTGTAATTGGTCAATAGGTAAGTATGGTTCTGCCACCGCCATCGATAGATGCCAGTAAGGCAACCTGAAAAAGGGGTCGTCGGGAGTAAGGCATGGGCATGACTAGTGGCCACACAGAGCGTATGGGGACCAATCTGCCACATCATATCTCGGGGTGCCTCAATCATCCATTCACACAAAGCCGTGTCTTCTGTAAGGCACGGGTCTCGATATCGATCCATCAACAGACAGGCCTTTCCTTGATCCGCCTGCTCACACGCGGACAAGTCATAGGTAAGATTGGTGTCCGGACTGAACCAATTCCCTTTTGTTTTGAGAAAGTAATATCCATCAGATGTAATGACCGGCAATACGTAATATCGGCACACCGTCACAAAATCAGTTACATTCAAGGTTACAAAATGTCCTTTACACAGCGTTGCATTACACCATGTTTTGTCCGGATAGGTGTTCATCCATAATTTCTCAGATACGTTCCACACCCCTCGCCAGGCCTGAACATTAGGCGAAGTGACTATTCGTAAAAATCGTTCTTTTTGCAAATGTGCATGCAGCATTTGGATACCGCAAATTGTCCAGTTCATCTGTACAGTAAAATTTTGGAACAGCCGTTGAGTCGAATCCCACACGTCCAATTCCCATTTTAAGGAATGCAGCAAAATTCGTGCAGTCTCTTCCTGCGTCATCATGGCCGACGGCATCCATCGGCCAATAGTGTACAGGCCTTGTGCAGTTGCTTGCCCCGTACTGGATAATTTAGTACGGGTCACTTCAGAGTCTATAGCATTGGATATCCCCATTACTGTCCCTGCCCCTCCTAACAAGGTATCGTACCATGCCCGTCGTCGCCGTTTAGGGTTACATTCGGGTATGACTGGCAGTCGGAAGGTGGTTGATGTTTTGGGATGCCAGACTCTCCCCTGATTAACCAGTCCATTGGGCCTCTGCCAGTGATTGGCGTCCCATTGGTAATCCTCATTTCGTCGTTGGCGGTAATAATAGTCCATTCAATACCACCCTCATGACACTGTCCTTCGGAACACATATTCACCCGGGTGTGAATGGTCAGTGCGCAGCCCGGGGCCACTGTTGTGTTTGCATCCTCAAAGCTGCCCTTGTATCGATACAACGTGCAATTGCTGGTGATAGTCATAATGTCACATCGTTGTCCGGAGGGGCACGTAAAATTGTCCTGCCTTCGCTCTTGGTCACTGGCTTCCCAGCTGACGATCTGTCCCAGAGCACCAGCATTGTGTTTCGTTTCTTCCGACCCGGGTCTTGACATACTCCGACCCAGGATTCCAACAGTCCATAGCACATTCAGGGCCCACCACCATGCCATGATCCGGATCTATGGTGACGAGAAGACGTGGGCTCATGTTTCTCGGAGGTAGCATTGGTTTGCCGGCACGTTATGCCAGGCTGAGTCCCCTGGATACATTATTGTCACCAAACTATCCTTCCCTTGGGCGATTATTTCTGCCGGTTTTGGAGGGCCATTTGGCTGGCGTACCCAAACTTTAGCCCCCTTTACATCAGTGGATCCGAAACCTCCCGTTCCCCGTTCGGTTATTTTCGTAGGGGCCCCCGTCTCCTCCACAGTGGACATGTCACAAGGTTTAATTACCAATTGGGCGATCTTATCCCCCTTATTAACCACGTAGGGCTCGGTGGTGATGTTGACTAGGATAACCCCAATCTCTCCCTGATAGTCTGCGTCAATAACTCCACCCATGACATCGATCCCTTTCAGTGATAACCCAGATTGTGGGAGAATGTGTCCATAAGTCCCGGAAGGGCAAACTAATCCCAAGCCGGTTTTAACTGCCGTTGGCACTTGGGGCACCAACGTCCGGGTAGTCAAGGCCCGCAAATCAAGCCCCGCTGATGCCGGGGTGGCCCGGACTGGCAGTTCCGCTTCCGCATCGAATTTCCACATTTTAATGGGACGCGCCTCGGGCGTGTCACATACCTTTATCATCCTATTTAAGGGTGTAACTCCATTCCCCAATGGACGATTGTTAATTTGTTTTACAACTCGGATGAGGTTCTTTTTCCAATTTGTCAAATCATTCGCCCCCCCCGCCTTCCGAAGAGAGGACTTCAAGATCCCATTCATCCGTTCAATCAGTCCTGCTGCTTGCGGATGATACGGCACATGGTATATCCATTCGACATGATTATCGTTGCACCATTGCTTTATCCGCCCTCCCGTAAAGTGCGAACCGTTGTCGCTCTGGACCTGCATAGGCATCCCATAGAATTGTTCTATCATATCTAAACATCGCAGGGTTGCCTGCTGATTATTATGGCGACAAGGATGGGTCACCAGGACCCCAGACATGGTGTCCACTGCTGTGCAAATGTGCCTGCATCCCTGGGACGTGGGCAATGGGCCCACGAAGTCCATCTGCCAGCTTTGGCCGGGGCCTTCTCCTCGGTGAATGTGCCCCATCATATGCTGAGGCACTCCCTGTCTTTGGTGTTGGCATTGCTCACACTGATTCACTGCGGTTTTTACATCGTCTACCAGCAGGTCTATACCCCGATCCCGGGCCCATTGTAGAGTCCCTTGTACCCCCCAATGCCCAGCCTTTTGGTGTGCCCATCTGGCTAGGTCCACCGAGGTGTCCCTCTGTATTACCATAGCTCGAACTATGCCGTCAACATATCGGTTATGGAGGGCTTCTGCGTCATTTCGGGACGTGTGGGCGTCCACGTGTGTGATAAATATCCTTAAATGCTGGGCCTTCTCCCAAATTTCCTCCCACAGCGGCCTACCCCATACTTCCCGACTTTGGATCATCCACTGATTGGCCTGCCATGTGGGCATCCACTGAGTCATCCCGTTAACTACTGACCATGAATCGGAAAATAGGTGTACCCCAATAATTCCGGCCTGCATGATTACCATATGCACCGCCTTGAGCTCGGCCCACTGGCTGCTCTTACCCTCTCCCAATTCTTCCAATGTAATCCCTTGCTTTGGATTATACGCAGCGGCCTTCCACCTACGCCGTCCTGACTTCCATTGAGCCGAGCCGTCCACGAACCAAGCAGTGGCTTGCTCTTCCGACGTCAGCTCATCGTACCTTTTCCCAAGTTTCACAGGTGATTCTGTGTATTCAATCACCTCGAATCTCACTTCCCCTCCCTCAGGGGCCTCCGCCACTTGCTCATGTAAGACTGACACCCCCTTCTGCCCAGTCTTCACCCTTTCTGACACATACCATTTCCATTTGATGATACTACTTTCTTGGGCCGTCCCTATCCTATGTGTAGTGGGATCACTCATTACCCACGGGAGAATGGGTATAGCCGTTCTCATAATTACTTCGTGTCCCGCTGTCAGGGCCTCGGTTTCCACCAAGCTCCAGTAGCAGGACAACAGTTGTTTCTCAAAGGGGGTGTACCTCCCCCCCGCCGGGGGTAGTTTACGAGACCAAAACCCCAACGGCTTCCTTACGCGTCCTTGTTTTTGCCATAGACTCCAATTTGCATAGTCTCCCTGTGCCGAAACCTGCAATTCGACCGGTCCTGACTGTATTTTTCCTAGGGATACAGCCTGCTGTATCGCTTGTTTGGCCATCTCGAAGGCGAGTTGATGGTTGTTAGTCCATTCAAACTCTGCCTTCTTCCTGGTAATTTGGTATAATGGTCTCAGTATCTGTCCCAAATGTGGTATATGTTGCCTCCAAAAGCCAAATAGTCCGATAAATTGCTGTACGTCCTTTTGCGTGTGAGGAACTGCGAAGGCCTGAATTTTATCCCTGGCCTTCTCGGTAACTTCTCGTTCCCCTTTATTCCAAATTATCCCCAGGAACTTCACAGTCTGGGAAGGCCCTTGTATCTTTGCCGGGTTGATTTCCCATCCGTACCCCTTCATGTGTTGGACTAATGCGTCCAACAGTGTTTGTATCTGGGCCTGCCCACTACCTTGTATCATTATATCGTCAATGTAGTGGGAGACCATTACATGGTCCGGCACTTCGAACCTTGCCAAATGTTCCGCCACTATCCTATGACATATAGTGGGGCTGTGCAGATAGCCTTGAGGCAACCGTGTGAATGTGAACTGTCTACCTTCCCACGTGAAGGCAAACTGTTCCTGTCTATCTTCGGGGATTGGGATAGTAAAAAAGGCATTAGCTAAATCGATCACTCCGTACCAAGTACCAGGGTGATGTTGTATTCGTCCTATAATGGTAACGGCGTCAGGTACCGCCGCCGTCAGGGCAGGGGTATGGCGGTTCAATTGCCGATAGTCCACCGTCATCCGCCAGGATCCATCAGCCTTACGGACCGGCCACAACGGGTTATTCCAAGCAGTCGAACACGTTTTTAGTACCCCCGCTTCTAAATATTCCTTAATGGTGGCGGAGATCTCTTTGTGCCCACCAGGAATTCTATACTGTCGCAGGCTGATCACCTTTTCGGCTATTGGGATGGGAAAGGGGTCCATTTTCACTTTTCCCACCAATACCGTGCGACAATGGATTAAGGTTCCAAATTCAAATTTGCCGTGTCGCAGGTATAAGGTTAGCCCTGCCAACACGTCCATTCCTAGGATCCACTCGCGGACCGGTGTTATGATTACCGAATGGGTCCTGATCGGCATTGCCCCTATCCCTAAGGGTAATTGCACCATTTTTCCTTCTATTAAGTTTCCTCCCAATCCCACTAATGTGACTGGGGTTCCTTTAAACTTATGGGGAGTTCCATGGATTAGGGTGGCCTCCGCCCCAGTGTCCACTAGAGCCATAACCGTCTGAACAGATTTGCGCCAATAAATGGTCACCGCCACATGTGGTCTGATGTCATCGGCCGACCATTGGCTCGTTTGTGGGCAAATCTTCGGGGCTTGGCCCAATCCCTATTGGTCCTCCCACTCGTCCTCTTCTGACAACGCCGGGTACAGGCGTTTAGCACCCCTTCCTCTCTTATTCTTCCCCTTCTTATTCGCATTGCGAGTGCGCCGGTCTACCTTGCAACATTCCCTGTAAGGGGTTGTCACCTCTCCTTCCTCCTCCTCGGAGGACTCCCATTGCGGTCGGGTGGGGGTTTTCCCTCTATCTGAAGCAACGTTCCCCGCCTCCCTGAACTGGCATTTCTGTATTAGTAGCTCTACCAATTCCTCTGCCGTCACCCGTGGTTCACGGGCCTCAGTTTCTACCCTGGACACTTTAAGTCCCTTTCGGTTACACATTTCCTGCAGCTCTCTCGTGGGTCTCCCATCAACGTCCGCAACCGGGACTTGTGCTTGCATCAACGCTTGCCATAGGGCTCGGCGGGAGGGTCCGGGGTTGGCTCCTTGATTGGGGTTGGATCTAGAGTCACCTCGAGTTTCCGAGCGACGTCCCTCCCTAGTCCCATTATTACCCCGGCCCTGCGCCCCCCAGTCTCCCAGTCCTCCCATCTCCCGCATCATACTCCGAGCCTCCCCCAACGTTTCTCCTTTGCCACTCAACATTATGGTAAGTAGTAACGGCTTATAATGTGGGGGAGCCGTTTTTACCAGGTGATCCCTGGCTTGTTTGCTCACGTTGACATTTTCTACCTCATCCAAGACTCCTAACAACAAGGCATCCCGTACACATAGCCGGGTCAATCTTTGTATTCCTTCCTTAATCGTGGTCCATATTCCTTCCAGGGGTGGCCAGTCAGACGGGAACGGGTATTGTTCTGCTACCGCTCGGGCGTACATCCTGAACAGAGTCCCCGTACCCCTCTCCCCTACCATATCTTTGGCCTGTCGTCTATATGCCAGGTCTATTGCCGCATCTTTGGCCAATCCCCCAAATTTGGGCGCATCCTGAAAGTCTACCTGGACTTGCTGTCCTCCTTCTTCCAAAAGCCTCACCAACCACAATTCAATGGGCTCCCCAGGATTTCGGCGGGTCTTTTGAGTAATGTATAATACTTCCTCCGTAGTAAAATCCTCCGTTAACTCGGAGAATTCCGGAGGAGGTTGCAACTGGGGGATCTCATGATGGATAGGCTCGCCTCGCTCGTTTCGTTGGGGATTTCCCTCATCATCCAACAACACTTCAAACCTAACAGGAGGCCGTCTCTGAACCTGTTTTCTCCGGACGACCGGATTCGCTCGCACCTGGGGTGGCAGCTCATCTTCGTACTGATCATCCGAGTCCCCCCATATATTCCCGTCCCAGTGGTCAATATCCCAGCCGTCCCCATTATTTAGCTGTGCCACAAACGCCCTTATTTGAGTGGGGTTCACGGAGCGCGGGCGCTTTCGCTCACTCTTCCGCTTACTAGACGACAAATGTGTGATCGCCCGCCCCGCTAATTCCGTTAGTGCTGCTATTTCTGCCTTTAGTTTTATAATTTCTTGTCTTAACACGGAGGCATCCCCGCTACTGAGCCCCTGCTCATGCTTAAGGGTTGCTATTTCAGCCTCCAACTTCTGACGCCTGTCAGACTGCTGCTTACAAGCCGCCGCACAAGCCCACATCCGCCTCTGGATCCCTGGCAAGGGGTTCCTTGAGGGGACCGGGATTTTCTCAAGGGTGGACAGCAGCGACCCTGGGGTGGTTCCTACGCCTTCGGCCTCCCAGTTTTCCGGTCGCCCCCCACCCTTCCGCAAACAGGCCGCTACACTATGCCACGGCCCTTGCCATCCTGGGACCGCAACCGCCTCGGCCTGCCCTTCTGGTTTCTTATTCCTTTTCCCAAACATTGTTTCGCATCAAAATCCCTCCTCAATTGCGATTGATCCTGCCGACTACGCCAAAATGTTCTAAGAAATTATGAGGATCAGGTTCGCAGGCGGGTAGTTTGATGCGGAAACAAAGAACAGGAGACTAGCTTGCTAGGATAATATTATTTTATTTTGCTTGTTTCCTACCTAGCCTATATAGGATAGAAACCAGGTCCGATACTCACAACGGGTCTGGCATAATTGGCTATATACTTACTCCACGAATTACTGGAACTGGGAGCCGTCAGTTCTGCGGAGGTGCCGCCTGTGACCCACGCTCAGCGATTAGCTTAACCCGGAGCAGACTCCCCGAACTGGGGACTTTCCAGGCTTATATATGCGCTACTCGCCGAGTTCACTGAGTCCGCGTTGGGCACTCGTCCAACACATTGTTTAGTACTGGGCATTGTTCCCATGCGGTTTCGGCTCCGACTCCCTTCAGTAGATAACAGGAAGTCTCTTAGCAACGTCTTGTGTTCAAGGTCAACTGGTGTCTGGATCCAATCTTGCATGTATTGGGACACCATGTTAACCCCTTATATTACAGTTCGTGGGGAGTGTACGGAATTTGCGGGATCTCCATGGGGAGTGTGCAGAATTTGCTGAGTTTCAATGGAGAGTGTGCAGAATTTGTTGTGGGTTTGTGGGGAGTGTGCAGAATTTGTTGTGGGTTTGTGGGGAGTGTGCAGAATTTGCTGTGGGTTCGTGGAGAGTGTACGGAATTTGCTGTGGGTTCGTGGGGAGTGTGCAGAATTTGCCTGGGTTCGTGGGGAGTGTACGGAATTTGCTGTCGGTTCGTGGGGAGTGTACAGATATTTACTATGGGTTCGTGGGGATTTTGCAGAATTTGCTGTGGGTACCTGGGGTGTGTGCAGAATTTGCTGAGTCTCCAAGGGTTTTTGTGTAGAATTTGCTGTGGGTCCCTGGGGAGTGTGCAGAATTTGCTGTGGGTCCCTGGGGAGTGTGCAGAATTTCTGCGGGTTCGTGGGGATTGTGCAGAATTTGCTGTGGGTTCGTGGGGATTGTGCAGAATTTGCTGTGGGTTCATGGGGAGTTTGCAGAATTTGCTGTGGGTTCATGGGAAGTGTACAGAATTTGCTGTGGGTTCATGGGGAGTGTGCAGAATTTGTTGTGGGTTCAGGGGGAGGGTGCAGAATTTGTTGTGGGTTCGTGGGGAGTGTGCAGAATATGCTGTGGGTTCGTGGGGCGTGTGCAGAATTTGCTGTGGGTTCATGGTGAGTCTGCAGAATTTGTTGTGGGTTCGTGGGGAGTGTGCAGAATTTGCTGTGGGTTCGTGGGGAGTGTGCAGAATTTGCTGTGGGTTCGTGGGGAGTGTGCAGAATTTGCTGTGGGTTCGTGGGGAGTGTACGGAATTTGCTGAGTCTCCATGGGGAGTGTGTAGAATTTGCTGCGCTTCCCTGGGGAGTGTGCAGAATTTGCTGTGGGTTCGTGGGGAGGGAGAAGAATTTGCTGTGGTTTCGTGGGGAATGTCGGAATTTGCTTTGTGTTCGTGCGGAGTGTGCAGAATTTGCTGTGGGTTCGTGGGGAGTGTACGGAATTTGCTGTGGGTTCGTGGGGAGTGTACGGAATTTGCTGAGTCTCCAAGGAGAGTGTACAGAATTTGCTATCGGTTCGTGGGGAGTGTGTAGAATTTGCTGTGGGTCCCTGGGGAGTGTGCAGAATTTGCTGCCGGTCCCTGGGGAGTGCACGGAATTTGCTGTGGGTTCCTGGGCAGTGTGCAGAACTTGCTGAGTCTCCATGGGGGGTGTGCAGAATTTGCTGTGGGATCATAGGGAGTGTATGGAATTTGCTGTGGGTTCGTGGGGAGTGTGCAGAATTTGCTGTGGTTTCATGGCGAATGTGCAGGATTTGCTCAGTCTCCATGGGGAGTGTACAGAATTTACTGTGGGTTCATGGGGAGTGTACAGAATTTGCTGTGGGTTTGTGGGGAGTGTGCAAAATTTGCTGTGGGATCGTGGGGAGTGTGCAAAATTTGCTGTGGGTTCGTGGGGAGTGTACGGAATTTGCTGCGGGTTCCTGGGAAGTGTGCAGAATTTGCTGTGGGTTCGTGGGGAGTGTGCAGAATTTGCTGTGGGTTCATGGGGAGTGTGCAGAATTTGCTGTGGGTTCGTGGGGAGTGTGCGGAATTTGCTGTGGGTTCGTGGGGAGTGTGCAGAATTTGCTGTGGGTAACTGGGGTGTGTGCAGAATTATCTGTGGGTCCCTGGGGAGTGTGCAGAATTAGCTGTGGGTCCCTGGGGAGTGGGCAGAATTTGCTGAGTCTCCATGGGGTGTGTGCAGAATTTGCTGAGTCTCCATGGGGAGTGTGCAGAATTTGCTGTGGTTACTGGGGAGTGTGCAGAATTTGCTGCGGGTTCGTGGGGAGTGTACGGAATTTGCCGTGGGTTTATGGGAAGTATGCATAATTTGCTACGGGTTTGTGGGGAGTGTGCAGAATTTGCTGTGTGTTCGTGAGGAGTGTGCAGAATTTGCTGTGGGTTCGTAGGGACTGTACGGAATTTGCTGTGGGTTCGTGGGGAGTGTATGGAATTTGCTGAGTCTCCATGGGGAGTGTACAGAATTTGCTATTGGTTCGTGGGGAGTGTGCAGAATTTGCTATGGGTCTCTGGGGAGTGTGCAGAATTTGCTGTGGGTTCGTGGGGAGTGTACAGAATTTGCTGTGGGTTCATGGTGAGTGTGCAGAATTTGCTGTGGTTTCGTGGGGAGTGTACGGAATTTGCTTTGGGTTCGTGCGGAGTGTGCAGAATTTACTGTGGGTTCGTGGAGAGTGTACCGAATTTGCTGTGGGTCCGTGGGGAGTGCATGGAATTTGCTGTGGGTTCCTGGGCAGTGTGCAGAATTTGCTGTGGGTCTCTGGGGTGTGTGCAGAATTTGCTGAGTCTCCATGGGGGGTGTGCAGAATTTGCTGTGGGATCGTAGGGAGTGTATGGAATTTGCTGTGGGTTCGTGGGGAGTGTGCAGAATTTGCTGTGGTTTCATGGGGAATGTGCAGAATTTGCTCAGTCTCCATGGGGAGTGTACAGTATTTTCTGTGCGTTCGTGGGGAGAGTGCAGAATTTGCTGTGGGTCCCTGGGGAGTGTGCAGAATTTGCTGTGGGTTTGTGGGGAGGGTGCAGAATTTGCTGTGGTTTCGTGGGGACTGCACGGAATTTGCTTTGGGTTCGTGAGGAGTGTGCAGAATTTGCTGTGGGTTCGTGGGGACTGTACGGAATTTGCTGTGGGTTCGTGGGGAGTGTACAGAATTTGCTGAGTCTCCATGGGGAGTGTACTGAATTTGCTATGGGTTCGTGGGGAGTGTGCAGAATTTGCTATGGGTCTCTGTGGAGTGTGCAGAATTTGCTGAGTCTCCATGGGGAGTGTGCAGAATTTGCTGTGGGATCGTAGGGATTGTACGGAATTTGCTGTGGGTTCGTGGTTAGTGCGCAGAATTTGCTGAGGTTTCATGGGGAATGTGCAGGATTTGCTCAGTCTCCATGGGGAGTGTGCAGAATTTGCTGTGGGATCGTAGGGAGTGTACAGAATTTGATGTGGGTTCGTGGGGAGTGTGCAGTATTTGCTGTGGGTTCGTGGGGACTGTACGGAATTTGCTGTGGGTTCGTGGGGAGTGTGCAGAATTTGCTGTGTGTTCGTGGGGAGTGTGCAAAATTTGCTGCAGGTTCGTGGGGAGTGTGCAGAATTTGCTGTGGGTTCGTGGGGAGTGTGCAGAATTTGCTGTTGGTTTGTGGGGAGTGTACAGAATTTTCTGTGGGTTCGTGGGGAGTGTACGGAATTTGCGGGATCTCCATGGGGAGTGTGCAGAATTTGCTGAGTTTCAATGGAGAGTGTGCAGAATTTGTTGTGGGTTTGTGGGGAGTGTGCAGAATTTGCTGTGGGTTCGTGGAGAGTGTACGGAATTTGCTGTGGGTTCGTGGGGAGCGTGCAGAATTTGCCTGGGTTCGTGGGGAGTGTACGGAATTTGCTGTCGGTTCGTGGGGAGTGTACAGATATTTACTATGGGTTCGTGGGGATTTTGCAGAATTTGCTGTGGGTACCTGGGGTGTGTGCAGAATTTGCTGAGTCTCCAAAGGTTTTTGTGTAGAATTTGCTGTGGGTCCCTGGGGAGTGTGCAGAATTTGCTGTGGGTCCCTGGGGAGTGTGCAGAATTTCTGCGGGTTCGTGGGGATTGTGCAGAATTTGCTGTGGGTTCGTGGGGATTGTGCAGAATTTGCTGTGGGTTCATGGGGAGTTTGCAGAATTTGCTGTGGGTTCATGGGAAGTGTACAGAATTTGCTGTGGGTTCATGGGGAGTGTGCAGAATTTGTAGTGGGTTCAGGGGGAGCGTGCAGAATTTGTTGTGGGTTCGTGGGGAGTGTGCAGAATATGCTGTGGGTTCGTGGGGCGTGTGTAGAATTTGCTGTGGGTTCATGGTGAGTCTGCAGAATTTGTTGTGGGTTCGTGCGGAGTGTGCAGAATTTGCTGTGGGTTCGTGGGGAGTGTGCAGAATTTGCTGTGGGTTCGTGGGGAGTGTGCAGAATTTGCTGTGGGTTCGTGGGGAGTGTACGGAATTTGCGGAGTCTCCATGGGGAGTGTGTAGAATTTGCTGCGCTTCCCTGGGGAGTGTGCAGAATTTGCTGTGAGTCCCTGGGGAGTGTGCAGAATTTGCTGTGGGTTCGTGGGGAGGGAGAAGAATTTGCTGTGGTTTCGTGGGGAATGTCGGAATTTGCTTTGTGTTCGTGCGGAGTGTGCAGAATTTGCTGTGGGTTCGTGGGGAGTGTACGGAATTTGCTGTGGGTTCGTGGGGAGTGTACGGAATTTGCTGAGTCTCCAAGGAGAGTGTACAGAATTTGCTATCGGTTCGTGGGGAGTGTGTAGAATTTGCTGTGGGTCCCTGGGGAGTGTGCAGAATTTGCTGCCGGTCCCTGGGGAGTGCACGGAATTTGCTGTGGGTTCCTGGGCAGTGTGCAGAATTTGCTGAGTCTCCATGGGGGGTGTGCAGAATTTGCTGTGGGATCATAGGGAGTGTATGGAATTTGCTGTGGGTTCGTGGGGAGTGTGCAGAATTTGCTGTGGTTTCATGGCGAATGTGCAGGATTTGCTCAGTCTCCATGGGGAGTGTACAGAATTTACTGTGGGTTCATGGGGAGTGTACAGAATTTGCTGTGGGTTTGTGGGGAGTGTGCAAAATTTGCTGTGGGATCGTGGGGAGTGTGCAAAATTTGCTGTGGGTTCGTGGGGAGTGTACGGAATTTGCTGCGGGTTCCTGGGAAGTGTGCAGAATTTGCTGCGGGTTCGTGGGGAGTGTGCAGAATTAGTTGTGGGTTCGTGGGGAGTGTGCAGAATTTGCTGTGGGTAACTGGGGTGTGTGCAGAATTATCTGTGGGTCCCTGGGGAGTGTGCAGAATTAGCTGTGGGTCCCTGGGGAGTAGGCAGAATTTGCTGAGTCTCCATGGGGTGTGTGCAGAATTTGCTGAGTCTCCATGGGGAGTGTGCAGAATTTGCTGTGGTTACTGGGGAGTGTGCAGAATTTGCTGCGGGTTCGTGGGGAGTGTACGGAATTTGCCGTGGGTTTATGGGAAGTATGCATAATTTGCTACGGGTTTGTGGGGAGTGTGCAGAATTTGCTGTGTGTTCGTGAGGAGTGTGCAGAATTTGCTGTGGGTTCGTAGGGACTGTACGGAATTTGCTGTGGGTTCGTGGGGAGTGTGCAGAATTTGCTATGGGTCTCTGGGGAGTGTGCAGAATTTGCTGAGTCTCCATGGGGAGTGTGCATAATTTGCTGTGGGATCGTAGGGATTGTAAGGAATTTGCAGTGGGTTCGTGGTTAGTGCGCAGAATTTGCTGTGGTTTCATGGGGAATGTGCAGGATTTGCTCAGTCTCCATGGGGAGTGTGCAGAATTTGCTGTGTGATCGTAGGGACTGTACAGAATTTGATGTGGGTTCGTGGGGAGTGTGCAGAATTTGCTGTGGGTTCGTGGGGAGTGTACGGAATTTGCTGTGGGTTGTGGGGAGTGTGCAGAATTTGCTGTGGGTCCCTGGGGAGTGTGCAGAATTTGCTGCGGGTCCCTGAGGAGTGTACGGAATTTGCTGTGGGTTTCTGGGAAGCATGCATAATTTGCTGTGGGTTCGTGGGGAGTGTGCAGAATTTGCTGTTGGTTCGTGGGGAGTGTGCATAATTTGCTGTGGGTTCGTGGGGAGTGTGCAGAATTTGCTGTGGGTTCATGGGGAGTGTGCAGAATTTGCATGGGGTTCGTGGGGAGTGTACAGAATTTGCTGTGGGTTCATGGTGAGTGTGCAGAATTTGCTGTGGGTTCGTGGGGAGTGTACGGAATTTGCTGTGGGTCCATGGGGAGTTTGTGGAACTTGCTGCGGTTTCGTGGGAGTG
>NW_024470994.1:0-12500 GCF_017639515.1 Carcharodon carcharias
CCCTACACTCCTCCACACCCCACACCCCCTCACACACACCTCCCCACACCCCCCCCACACAACCCCACCCCTCCACACACCTCCCCCACACCCCCACACACACCCCACCCCTCCACACACCTCCCACACCCCCACACACCTCCCACACCCCTCCACACACCTCCCACACCCCCACACACACCCCACCCCTCCACACACCTCCCACACCCCCACACACACCCCACCCCTCCACACACCTCCCACACCCCCACACACACCCCACCCCTCCACACACCTCCCACACCCCCACACACACCCCACCCCTCCACACACCTCCCACACCCCCACACACACCCCAGCCCTCCACACACCTCCCACACCCCCACACACACCCCACCCCTCCACACACCTCCCACACCCCCACACACACCCCACCCCTCCACACACCTCCCACACCCCCACACACACCCACCCCTCCACACACCTCCCACACCCCCCACCACACCCCACCCCTCCACACACCTCCCACACCCCCACAAACACCCCCACCCCTCCACACACCTCCCACACCCCCACACACACCCCACCCCTCCACACACCTCCCACACCCCCACACACACCCCAGCCCCTCCACACACCTCCCACACCCCCACACACACCCCAGCCCTCCACACACCTCCCACACCCCCACACACACCCCACCCCCTCCACACACCTCCCACACCCCCCACACACACCCCACCCCTCCACACACCTCCCACACCCCCACACACACCCCACCCCTCACACACCTCCCACAGCCCCACACCACACCCCACCCCTCCACACACCTCCCACACCCCCACACACACCCCACCCCTCCACACACCTCCCACACCCCCACACACACCCCACCCCTCCACACACCTCCCACACCCCCAGACACTCCCCACCCCTCCACACACCTCCCACACCCCCACACACACCCCACCCCTCCACACACCTCCCACACCCCCACACACACCCCACACCTCCACACACCTCCCACACCCCCACACACACCCCACCCCTCCACACACACCTCCCACACCCCCACACACACCCCACCCCTCCACACACCTCCCACACCCCCACACACACCCCACCCCTCCACACACCTCCCACACCCCCACACACACCCCACCCCTCCACACACCTCCCACACCCCCTACACTCCTCCACACCCCACACGCCCCTCACACACAACTCCCACACCCCCACACACACCCCACCCCTCCACACACCTCCCACACCCCCACACACACCCCACCCCTCCACACACCTCCCACACCCCCACACACACCCCAGCCCTCCACACACCTCCCACACCCCCACACACACCCCACCCCTCCACACACCTCCCACACCCCCACACACACCCCACCCCTCCACACACCTCCCACACCCCCACACACACCCCACCCCTCCACACACCTCCCACACCCCCACACACACCCCAGCCCAAAGCACCCACACCCCCTACACTCTTCCACACCCCACACGCCCCTCACACACACCTCCCACACCCCCACACCCCCCCAACAGCCCACCATGAGCATGGGGACCAATCACCTACCAGTTCTGGTATTTGGTCAAGCGCTGGACGAGCCCCTCCCTCTCCAGCAGCGAGAACACAGCTGCATTCTCCTCCTCGGAGCCGTTGCAGAGGTGAATGTCCTGAGGCTGACAGAGGCGGGCGCTGGTCTCGATGAACTCGCGCACCACCCGTGGCACCCTGCCCAGGTCCGCGTTCCGGACGGGCAGGGAGTGGGCACATCGCCGGTGACTGGGGCCCCGCAGCCGAGCCAGGCGCCGGGAAGAGCAGGAGGTGAGCCTGTGGGGAGAGAGAGAGAGAGAGAGAGAGTGAGAGCGGAGAGCGGAGAGAAAGAGAGAGCGGGAGGAGGGAGAGAGAGAGAGAGAGAGAGAGAGAGAGAGAGTGAGAGCAGAGAGCGGAGAGAAAGAGAGAGCGGGAGGAGTGGGAGAGAGTGAGAGAGAGAGCGGAGAGCAGAGAGAAAGAGAGAGCGGGAGGAGGGAGAGAGAGTGAGAGAGAGAGCGGAGAGCAGAGAGAAAGAGAGAGCGGGAGGAGGGAGAGAGAGAGAGAGTGAGAGCGGAGAGCAGAGAGAAAGAGAGAGCGGGAGGAGGGAGAGAGAGAGAGAGTGAGAGCGGAGAGCGGAGAGAAAGAGAAAGCGGGAGGAGTGGGAGAGAGAGAGAGCAGAGAGCGGAGAGCAGAGAGAAAGAGAGAGCGGGAGGAGAGAGAGAGAGAGAGTGAGAGCGGAGAGCGGAGAGAAAGAGAGAGCAGGAGGAGGGGGAGAGAGAGAGAGAGAGAGAGTGAGAGCGGAGAGCGGAGAGAAAGAGAGAGTGGGAGGAGGGAGAGAGAGAGAGAGCGAGCGTCGAAGCCAGGCTAAAAGACTGAAAGGCTGATTCACCCAGCAAAGATGAGGTTTGGGGCCAGGACAATCGGCCCCTCCGCCCTGCTCCACCGTTCAGTAAATTCAACTACAGCAGGCATCACAAACAGGGAATCTTTCAGCTTTCCAAATGCCCCAAAGTGCTTCGCTGGAGCATAAATCAGACTTCACTCGACCCCGCGGCAGGTCAGGGGGTATTAGGGACCCCCTGGTGCCCCTCATCCTCCTCCCTCCCCGGTTCCCCTCCCACCTCATCTCCCCCCCACCCCGGTTACTTCCTCCTCCTACCCCCGGTTCCCCACCCCCTCTCCCCCCCGGTTCCCCTCTCCCCTCCCCCTCTCCACCCTCGACCATGAGGCTCCCGCCCCCCCCACCCCTCCAATAAAAAGGGGCAGTGGGGGGAAAAGCTGGAAACGCGTGGTGCTTCTGTGGGATCTTGCTGTGCACACCATCGGTTGCGCCCTCCCCTCCCCCCCACACCCCGACATCTGGGACAGGGAGACCCCTTCACCAGCTGTGAGGCTGGAAGAGGCTCCTCACTCCGAGGGGAGCGAGTGTGTCAGGGCAGAAGGAGGCTCCGGACTCACACAGGAACTGGTTTGGACAAGAGCTATGCCTATTCTTATCAACCATAAACACAGCTGGGGGAGGGAAGGAGAGAGAGAGCAAGACAGTGAGAGTGAGAGAGAGAGAACTCGCAAGGGTGAGACAGGGAGAGAGAGAGACAGGGGCACAGACAGAGACACAGGGAGAGAGAGAGAGAGAGAGACACAGAGAGAGAAAGAGATGGAGGGTGACAGAGAGAGAGACACAGGGAAAAGGATACAAGGAGAGAGCAAGGGACAGAAAGAGAATGAGGGACAAAGGGAGAGAGAGGGAGGGACAGAGGGAGAGAGAGCGAGGGACAGAGGGAGAGAGAGGGAGGGACAGAGGAGGAGCGAGAGCGAGAGATGGGGGAGAGAGACCAAGGGACAGAGAGAGACAGAGGGAGAGAGAGCGAGAGACAGAGAGAGACAGAGGGAGACAGAGGGAGAGAGAGCGAGAGACAGAGGGAGACAGAGGGAGAGAGAGCGAGAGACAGAGGGAGAGAGAGCGAGAGACAGAGGGAGACAGAGGGAGAGACAGAGGGAGACAGAGGGAGAGACAGAGGGAGACAAAGGGAGAGAGAGAGCGAGAGATGCGGGAGAGAGAGCGAGAGACGGGGAGAGAGAGCGAGAGACGGGGAGAGACAGAGAGAGAGAAAATGAGAGACAGAGACAGAGAGACAGAGGGAGAGAGAGAGCGAGAGAAAGAGGGAGAGAGAAAGCGAGAGACAGAGAGAGACAGAGGGAGAGAGAGTGAGAGAGAGAGAGACAGAGGGAGAGAAAGCGAGAGACAGGGAGAGAGAGCGAGAGACAGAGAGAGACAGAGAGAGAGAGAGAGAGAGACAGAGAGAGACAGAGAGAGAGAGAGAGAGACAGAGAGAGAGAGAGAGAGAGAGAGAGCAAGAGAGAGAGCGAGAGACAGGGAGAGACACAGGGAGAGAGCAAGAGAGAGACAGACAGAGACCGACAGAGAGAGGGAGAGACAGTGAGACAGAGAGTGAGAGACAAACAGAGAGAGAGAGGACAGACAGGGAGGAGTGGGTGGGGGGATTTCGAGGGACAAGGGGGTAGTGTTGGAGGAGCTGGGATCGTTCCCCACCACCCCCCCCCCACCCACCCAGAGTGTAGGCGATCGAGGGGAGATCTGACAGAGGCCGACACGAGTAGGACAGGTTTGTGGAAGGTGGAGGAGGAGGAGGAGGAGGAAGCTCTGTCCCCGTTCGCTGGGCTGAATGGCTTCCTCCTGCCCGGTTTTGACTGGAGGATGGAGGATCATTGAGGGCAGCCAGAACTAACTCGTTTCAAAACGGCACAGGAGTTTGATTTTAAGAAATCCCTTCAAGTGTTTATCCGATTACCCGACTCGAGGGTGAATCAGCTTCCTCCGCCCTTTCAGGCAGCGCCTTCCAGATCACAGCAACTCGCCGGGTGAGGGAATAATCCCCCTCACCTCCCCCCACCTCTTGTTCTACAGCCGACTCCCCTCCATCTGTGTCCCCCACTCTGGACACTGACCCAGTCCCACCTCATTCACTCCTGCCCAACCCCTCGTGACTCTGAACGCCTCAATTTGACCCTCCCACCTGCTCCGGATCCCTTCAATAAACATCACAAGGATTATAAAGCCAGACTGAGTGAGCAGAAAGCGGGGGGAGCTGGTTAACAAACAGTGTGAAATATGGAAGTCTAATAATTGCTCTAAATACTCGAACTCTGGCGCACATGCACTCACGCTCACACACACGCGTGCGCGCGCACACACACACACACACACACACACTCGCTCACACACTCAGAGACACACCCGCCTGCTCACACAGATGCACAAGCATACAGGCACATGCTCACGGTCAGACACAGGCACACGCACACTCAGACACAGGCACACACACGCTTAGATACAGGCACACACACGCTTAGATACAGGCACACGCATGCTTAGATACAGGCACGCGCACGCTCAGATACAGGCACAAGCACGCACAGACACAGGCACACGCACACTCAAGCACAGGCACACGCACGCACAGACACAGGCACACGCACGCACAGACACAGGCACACACACGCACAGACACAGGTGCACACATGCACAGGCACAGGCACACGCACACTCAAGCACAGGCACACACACGCACAGACACAGGCGCAGACACAGGCACACGCATGCTCAGGAACACGTGCACGCCGCACTGTCGGAGGGTCAGTGCTGAGGGAGAGCCGCACTGTCGGAGGGTCAGTACTGAGGGAGAGCCGCACTGTCGGAGGGTCAGTGATGAGGGAGAGCTTCACTGGCGGAGGGTCAGTGATGAGGGAGAGCCGCACTGTCGGAGGGTCAGTGCTGAGGGAGAGCCGCACTGTCGGAGGGTCAGTACTGAGGGAGAGACGCACTGTCGGAGGGTCAGTGCTGAGGGAGAGCCGCACTGTCGGAGGGTCAGTGCTGAGGGAGAGCCGCACTGTCGGAGGGTCAGTGCTGAGGGAGAGCCGCACTGTTGGAGGGTCAGTGCTGAGGGAGAGCCGCACTGTCGGAGGGTCAGTGCTGAGGGAGAGCCGCACTGTCGGAGGGTCAGTGCTGAGGGAGAGCCGCACTGTCGGAGGGTCAGTACTGAGAGAGAGCCGCACTGTCGGAGGGTCAGTGCTGAGGGAGAGCCGCACTGTCAGAGGGTCAGTACTGAGGGAGAGCCGCAATGTCGGAGGGTCAGTGCTGAGGGTGATCCACACTGTCGGAGGGTCAGTACTGAGAGAGAGCCGCACTGTCGGAGGGTCAGTGCTGAGGGAGAGCCGCACTGTCAGAGGGTCAGTACTGAGGGAGAGCCGCACTGTCGGAGGGTCAGTGCTGAGGGTGATCCACACTGTCGGAGGGTCAGTGCTGAGGGAGAGACGCACTGTCGGAGGGTCAGTGCTGAGGGAGAGCCGCACTGTCGGAGGGTCAGTGCTGAGGGAGAGCCGCAATGTCGGAGGGTCAGTGCTGAGGGAGAGCCGCACTGTCGGAGGGTCAGTGCTGAGGGAGAGCCGCACTGTCGGAGGGTCAGTGCTGAGAGTGTGCCGCACTGTCGGAGGGTCAGTACTGAGGGAGAGCTGCACTGTCGGAGGGTGAGTGCTGAGGGAGAGCCGCACTGTCGGAGGGTCAGTGCTGAGGGAGAACCGCACTGTTGGAGGGTCAGTGCTGAGAGTGTGCCGCACTGTCGGAGGGTCAGTACTGAGGGAAAGCTGCACTGTCGGAGGGTCAGTACTGAGGGAGAGCCGCAGTGTCAGGAGGGTCAGTACTGAGGGAGAGCCGCACTGTCGGAGGGTCAGTACTGAGGGAGAGCCGCAGTGTCAGGAGGGTCAGTACTGAGGGAGAGCCGCAGTGTCAGGAGGGTCAGTACTGAGGGAGAGCCGCACTGTCGGAGGGTGAGTGCTGAGGGAGAGCCGCACTGTCTGAGGGTCAGTGCTGAGGGAGAGCCGCACTGTCGGAGGGTCAGTGCTGAGGGAGAGCCGCACTGTCGGAGGGTCAGTGCTGAGGGAGAGCCGCACTGTCTGAGGGTCAGTGCTGAGGGAGAGCCGCACTGTCGGAGGGTCAGTGCTGAGGGAGAGCCGCACTGTCGGAGGATCAGTGCTGAGGGAGAGCCGCACTGTTGGAGGGTCAGTGCTGAGGGAGAGCCGCACTGTCAGAGGGTCAGTACTGAGGGAGAGCCGCAGTGTCAGGAGGGTCAGTACTGAGGGAGAGCCGCACTGTCGGAGGGTCAGTACTGAGGGAGAGCCGCAGTGTCAGGAGGGTCAGTACTGAGGGAGAGCTGCACTGTCGGAGGGTGAGTGCTGAGGGAGAGCCGCACTGTCTGAGGGTCAGTGCTGAGGGAGAGCCGCACTGTCGGAGGGTCAGTGCTGAGGGAGAGCCGCACTGTCGGAGGATCAGTGTTGAGGGAGTGCCGCACTGTCGGAGGGTCAGTGCTGAGGGTGATCCACACTGTCGGAGGGTCAGTGCTGAGGGAGAGCTGCACTGTCAGAGGGTCAGTACTGAGGGAGAGCCGCACTGTCGGAGGGTCAGTGCTGAGGGAGAGCCACACTGTCGGAGGGTCAGTGCTGAGGGAGAGACGCACTGTTGGAGGGTCAGTGCTGAGGGAGAGCCGCACTGTCGGAGGGTCAGTACTGAGGGAGAGCCGCACTGTCGGAGGGTCAGTGCTGAGGGAGGAGCCGCACTGTCGGAGGGTCAGTGCTGAGGGAGAGCCGCTCTGTCGGAGGGTCAGTGCTGAGAGAGAGCCGCTCTGTCGGAGGGTCAGTGCTGAGGGAGAGCCGCACTGTCGGAGGGTCAGTGCTGAGGGAGAGCCGCTCTGTCGGAGGGTCAGTGCTGAGGGAGAGCCGCACTGTCGGAGGGTCAGTGCTGAGGGAGAGCCGCACTATTTCTGGGATCTTGCTGTGTGCTAAATGGTTGCCATGTTTCCCATGGACTCCGTGTTTAAAGGAACAGGAGCTGTTGTCTGAGAGGGTCTATGGGAGGCCGTGTGGGACCCTGACCGGGGATTTAGAATTTGTTGGGGGTTGGGGGTCGTGGTGGGGTGTCCTGGCGTGGGGTGGGGGGGTGGGTGGTGGTTAAACCTCTCTGGCCCCTCACGTCTGACAAACCCAGTCCCCGTCTGAATGCCAGTCTCACAGACTGTCCTGTACCTGCAGCTGTGCTGGTCCCGGCACGAGGCACTTATTAATAAACCGAGGGGAGACTGGAGAATGTCAGCGAGGTCACGGATCGTCAGGGTGTGTGTGTGTGACAGTGTGTGTGTGTGTCAGGATGTGTGACTGTGTGTGTGTGTGTGTCAGGATGTGTGACTGTGTGTGTGTGTGTGTCAGGGTGTGTGTGTGTGTGTGTGTGTGTGTCAGGATGTGTGACTGTGTGTGTGTGTGTCAGGATGTGTGACAGTGTGTGTGTGTGTGTCAGGGTGTGTGTGTGTGTGTGTGTGTGTGTGTGAGGATATGTGACAGTGTGTGTGCGTGTCAGGGTGTGTGTGTGTGTGTATGACAGCGTGTGTGTGTGTGTGTCAGGGTGTGTGTGTGTGTGTGTGTCAGGATATGTGACAGTGTGTGTGCGTGTCAGGGTGTGTGTGTGTGTGTATGACAGCGTGTGTGTGTGTATATGTGTGTGTGTGTGTGTATGACAGTGTGTGTGTGTGTATGTGTTTGACAGCTTGTGCGTGTGTGTGTGTGTGTGTAAGACAGCGTGTGTGTGTGTGTTTATGACAGCGTGTGTGTGCGTGTGTGTGTGTGTATGACAGTGTGTGTGTGTGTGTGTGTGTGTGTGTAAAAGACAGCGTGTGTGTGTGTGTTTATGACAGCGTGTGTGTGTGTAAGACAGCGTGTGTGTCTGTGTTTATGACAGCATGTGTGTGTGTATGTGTGTTTATGACAGCGTGTGTGTGTTTGTGTGTATGACAGCGTGTCTGTGTGTGTGTGTGTGTGTGTGTAAGACAGCGTGTGTGTGTGTGTAAGACAGCGTGTGTGTGTGTGTATGACTGTGTGTGTGTGTGTGTGTGTATGACAGCATGTGTGTGTTTGTGTGAAAGTGTGTGTCAGTTTGTGACTGTGTGTGTGACAGAGTTTGTGTGTCAGTGTGCGTGTGACAGCATTTGTGTGTGTGACAGTGTGTGTTTCAGTATGTGTTTGTGACAGAGTGTGAGTGCATGTGTGTGAGTATGTCAGTGCGTGTGTGAGAGTGCGTGTGTGTGAGAGTGCGTGTGTGTGAGAGTGCGTGTGTGTGAGAGTGCGTGTGTGTGAGAGTGCGTGTGTGTAAGGGTGCATGTGTGTGAGGATGCGTGTGTGTGTGTGTGTGTGTGTGAGCCTGAGATTGTGTGTGTGTGTGTGTGTGTGTGTGTGTGTGTGTGTGTGTGTGAGATTGTGTGTGTGTGCGTATGTGAGTGAGATTGTGTGTGTGTATGCGTGTGTGTGTGTGTGTGTGTGTGTGTGAGTGAGATTTTGTGTGTGTATGTGTATGAGTGAGATTGTGTGTGTGTGTGAGTGAGATTGTGTGTGAGTGAGATAGTGTGTGTGTGTGTGAGTGAGATTGTGTGTGTGTGAGCCTGAAGTTGTGTGTGTGCGTGTGTGAGTGAGACTGTGTGTGTGTATAAGTGAGATTGTGTGTGTATGTGTGTGTGTGTGTGAGATTGTGTGTGTGTGTGAGATTGTGTGTGTGTGAGTGAGATTGTGTGTGTGTGTGAGATTGTGTGTGTGTGTGAGAGAGAGGTTGTGTGTGTGAGTGAGATTGTGTGTGTGTGAGTGAGATTGTGTGTGTGTTTGAGTGAGATTGTGTGTGTGTGTGAGTGAGATTGTGTGCGTGTGTGAGTGAGATTGTGTGTGTGTGTGAGTGAGATTGTGTGTGTGTGTGAGATTGTGTGTGTGGGTGTGTGAGAGAGATTGTGTGTGTGTGAGTGAGATTATGTGTGTGTGTGTGTGAGTGAGATTGTGTGTGTGTGTGAGATTGTGTGTGTGTGTGAGATTGTGTGTGTGTGTGAGATTGTGTGTGTGTGTGTGTGAGAATGAGATTGTGTGTGTGTGTGTGTGAGTGAGATTGTGTGTGTGTGTGTGTGTGTGTGTGAGTGAGATGGTGTGTGTGTGTGAGTGAGATTGTGTGTGAGTGTGTGTGTGTGTGAGTGAGATTGTGTGTGTGTGTGAATGAGTAAGATTGTGTGTGTGTGTGTATGTGAGTGAGATTGTGTGTGTGTGTGTGTGTGTGTGTGTGTGTGAGAGAGCCTGAGATTGTGTGTGTGTGAGTGAGATTGTGTGTGTGTGAGCCTGAGGTTGTGTGTGTGTGAGTGAGCATGAGACTGTGTGTGTGTGTATATGTGAGTGAGATTGTGCACGTGTGTGTGTGTGTGTGTGTGTGTGTGTGTGTGTGTGAGAGAGAAAGATTGTGTGTGTGTGTGTGTGTGTGAGTGAGATTGTGTGTGTGTGTGAGTGAGATTGTGTGTGTGTGTTTGTGAGTGAGATTGTGTGCTTGTGTATGTGAGTGAGATTGTGTGTGTGTGTGTGTGCGTCAGTGAGATTATGTGTGTGTGTGAGATTGTGTGTGTGTGAGTGAGATTGTGTGTGTGTGTGTGTGTGAGTGAGATTGTGTGTGTGTGTTTGTGAGTGAGATTGTGTGTGTGCGTATGTGAGTTAGATTGTGCGTGTACATATGTGAGTGAGATTGTATGTGTGTGTGAGTGAGATTGTGTGTGTGTGAGTGAGATTGTGTGTGTGTGAGTGAGATTGTGTGTGTGTGTTTGTGAGTGAGATTGTATACGTGCGTATGTGAGTTAGATTGTGTGTGCGTATGTGAGTGAGATTGTGTGCGTGCGTATGTGAGTTAGATTGTGTGCGTGCGTATGTGAGTTAGATTGTGTGTGTGTGTATGTGAGTGAGATTGTGTGTGTGCGTATGTGAGTGAGATTGTGTTTCGGTTTGTGTGTGTGTGTGTGTGTCAGTGAGAGTGAGACTGTGTGTGTCAGTGCGTGTGTGTGTGTGTGTCAGTGAGATTGTGCGTGTGTGTGTCAGTGAGATTGTGCGTGTGTGTGTCAGTGAGAGTGAGGCTGTGTGTGTCAGTGAGAGTGAGGCTGTGTGTGTCAGTGCGTGTGCGTGTGTGTGTGTGTGTGTGTGTCAGTGAGAGTGAGACTGTGTGGGTCAGTGCGTGTGTGTGGGTGTATGTGTGTGTCAGTGAGATTGTGTGTGTGTGTGTGTCAGTGAGAGTGAGACTGTGTGTGTCAGTGCGTGTGTGTGTTTGTGTGTGAGTGAGATTGTGTGTGTGAGTGAGATTGTGTGTGTGCGTATGTGAGTTAGATTGTGTGTGTGCGTATGTGTGTGAGATTGTGTTTCGGTTTGTGTGTGTGTGTGTGTGTGTGTCAGTGAGAGTGAGACTGTGTGTGTCAGTGCGTGTGTGTGTGTGTCAGTGAGAGTGAGACTATGTGTGTCAGTGCGTGTGTGTGTGTGTGTCAGTGAGAGTGAGACTGTGTGTGTCAGTGCGTGTGTGTGTGTGTGTGTGTCAGTGAGAGTGAGACTGTGTGTGTCAGTGCGTGTGTGTGTGTGTCAGTGAGATTGTGCGTGTGTGTGTCAGTGAGAGTGAGGCTGTGTGTGTCAGTGAGAGTGAGGCTGTGTGTGTCAGTGCGTGTGCGTGTGTGTGTGTGTGTGTGTGTCAGTGAGAGTGAGACTGTGTGGGTCAGTGCGTGTGTGTGGGTGTATGTGTGTGTCAGTGAGATTGTGTGTGTGTGTGTGTCAGTGAGAGTGAGACTGTGTGTGTCTAGGGCGTGTGTGTGTTTGTGTGTGAGTGAGATTGTGTGTGTGAGTGAGATTGTGTGTGTGCGTATGTGAGTTAGATTGTGTGTGTGCGTATGTGTGTGAGATTGTGTTTCGGTTTGTGTGTGTGTGTTTGTGTGTCAGTGAGAGTGAGACTGTGTGTGTCAGTGCGTGTGTGTGTGTGTCAGTGAGAGTGAGACTATGTGTGTCAGTGCGTGTGTGTGTGTGTGTCAGTGAGAGTGAGACTGTGTGTGTCAGTGCGTGTGTGTGTGTGTGTGTGTCAGTGAGAGTGAGTGTGTGTGTCAGTGCGTGTGTGTGTGTGTCAGTGAGATTGTGCGTGTGTGTGTCAGTGAGATTGTGCGTGTGTGTGTCAGTGAGAGTGAGACTGTGTGTGTCAGTGCGTGTGTGTGTGTGTGTGTGTGTCAGTGAGAGTGAGACTGTGTGTGTCAGTGCGTGTGTGTGTGTGTCAGTGAGATTGTGTGTGTGTGTGTCAGTGCGTGTGTGTGTGTGTCAGTGAGACTGTGTGTGTGTGTGTGTGTGAGTGAGACTGTGTGTGTGTGTGTGTCAGTGAGAGTGAGACTGTGTGTGTCAGTGCGTGTGTGTGTGTCAGTGAGAGTGAGACTGTGTGTGTCAGTGCGTGTGTGTGTGTGTGTCAGTGAGACTGTGTGTGTGTCAGTGAGACTGTGTGTGTGTGTGTGTGTGTGTGTGTCAGTGAGACTGTGTGTGTCAGTGAGAGTGAGACTGTGTGTGTCAGTGAGAGTAAGACTGTGTGTCAGTGCGTGTGTGTGTGTCAGTGAGAGTGAGACTGTGTGTGTCAGTGCGCGTGTGAGTGTGTGTCAGTGAGAGTGAGACTGTGTGTGTCAGTGCGTGTGTGTGTGTCAGTGAGAGTGAGACTGTGTGTGTCAGTGCATGTGTGTGTGTGTGTGTGTGTGTGTCAGTGAGACTGTGTGTGTGTGTCAGTGAGACTCTGTGTGTGTGTGTGTGTGTGTGTCAGTGAGAGTGAGACTGTGTGTGTGTGTGTCAGTGAGAGTGAGACTGTGTGTGTGTGCGTGTGTGTGTGTGTGTCAGTGCTGAGTGAGACTGTGTGTGTGTGTGTGTGTGTGTGTGTGTGTGTGTGTGTGTCAGTGCTGAGTGAGACTGTGTGTGTGTGTGTGTGTGTGTGTGTGTGTCATTGAGACTGAGAGGGATTTATCCCAGGGGACCAGGTTGTCCTGGGCATTTCCCAATCCTTGATGTAAAGATAGACAACCCAGTCTTAGGCACTTGTAACAGATAT
>NW_024470994.1:17500-20892 GCF_017639515.1 Carcharodon carcharias
GTGCGGCTCTCCCTCAGCACTGACCCACCGACATTGCGGCTCTCCCTCAGCACTGACCCTCCGACAGTGCGGCTCTCCCTCGGCGCTGACCCTTTCGACAGCGCGGCTCTCCCTCAGCACTGACCCTCCGACAGCGCGGCTCTCCCTCAGCACTGACCCTCCGACAGTGCGGCTCTCCCTCAGCACTGACCCTCCGACAGCGCGGCTCTCCCTCAGCACTGACCCTCCGACAGTGCGGCTCTCCCTCAGCGCTGACCCTCCGACAGCGCGGCTCTCCCTCAGCGCTGACCCTCCGACAGCGCGGCTCTCCCTCGGCGCTGACCCTCCGACAGCGCGGCTCTCCCTCGGCACTGACCCTCCGACAGTGAGCTGCTGTGACAGGGAAGGAGCTGTCTGGACATACGCTGCCAGGAGATTCACTCTCCGAAGTGGGAGTGGGATGAATATATGAAGGGTAGGAGCTGATGGGTGGATGGTTGGGCGGAGAGAGAGAGAGAAAGAGGCCAGAGGGCGGAGAGATAATTGGAAATGCTAGGATCAGCTCCTGTGCTGCTATCAGATGCCTGGGGGCAGAGTCTGCAAGTTGTGGTCTCAGAGTGTGTTAAATCTTTGTTTAATTATTACCAGTCGTGCCTCTACTTACCCAACGAGTTGAGGATTATCGAAGGATATCAGCCTCTGCCTCTTTTACAAATAAACCCTGGTTCCGACCTTTGTCCTGCCAGAAGATCGACGTTATTCTCGGGCTGTTTATACGATCAGTGACAGGAGGAGGCCATTCAGCCCCTCCTCCTCCAGCCTGTTACACAGGGACAGGAGGAGGCCCATTCAGCCCCTCTTCGAGCCTGTTACACAGGAACAGGAGGAGGCCATTCAGCCCCTCTCGAGCCTGTTACACAGGAACAGGAGGAGGCCATTCAGCCCCTCTCGAGCCTGTTACACAGGGACAGGAGGAGGCCATTCAGCCCCTCTCGAGCCTGTTACACAGGAACAGGAGGAGGCCATTCAGCCCCTCTCGAGCCTGTTACACAGGAACAGGAGGAGGCCATTCAGCCCCTCTCGAGCCTGTTACACAGGAACAGGAGGAGGCCATTCAGCCCCTCCTCCTCCAGCCTGTTACACAGGAACAGGAGGAGGCCATTCAGCCCCTCCCTCAAGGCCAGAGAGAAACAAAGGCCTTCTGTTGACACAGGTCAGTGCGACTTTCCTCTCATTGTTCTCAGCGAGGCTTCCCTCATTGGTCAGGAGGCCGTCAGGAGTCAACCCGTCAGGAGCTGAGGCCTCAGCCCCAGAATCCAAGCCTTAGGCCTAATCGTCAAGTCCCAGTGGGGCCTGGAACATAGGCCTCAATCTTAACGTCAACCACAGTGGGGCCTGGAACATAGGCCTCAATCTTAACGTCAACCACAGTGGAGCCTGGAACGTAGGCCTCAATCTTAACGTCAACCCACAGTGGAGCCTGGAACATAGGCCTCAATCTTAACGTCAGCCACAGTGGAGCCTGGAATGTAGGCCTCAATCTTAACGTCAACCCACAGTGGAGCCTGGAATGTAGGCCTCAATCTTAACGTCAACCCACAGTGGAGCCTGGAACGTAGGCCTCAATCTTAACGTCAACCCACAGTGGAGCCTGGAATGTAGGCCTCAATCTTAACGTCAACCCACAGTGGGGCCTGGAACGTAGGCCTCAATCTTAACGTCAACCCACAGTGGGGCCTGGAACGTAGGCCTCAATCTTAACATCAACCCACAGCGGGGCCTGGAATGTAGGCCTCAATTTTAACAACAACCCATAGTGAGGCCTGGTTCGTAGGCCTCAATCTTAATGCCTTTCCCCTCAGGGGAGTGTAAAAGTGCAGGTTTCAAGTTTAACGTCAACCTCTTAGAGTGTGGAGCCTAGACTGTAGGCCTCAATTTTAACCTCAACCCCTTAGTCAATCCTGGAGTGTGGCCCTCTGTGTTAATATTAATCCTTTAATTGAGCCTCGATTGTAGGCCTCAACCGCTCAGTGGATTGTAGGCCTTAACTTTAACGCCCGCCCCTTAGTTGAGCCTGAAAATTAGGCCTCAATTTTAATGTCTAAGCCTTAGTAGAGCCTGAATTGTCGGCCTCAATATCAACCTCAGTCCCTTGGTCAAGCCTGGAGTGGAGGCCTCAATTTTATTGTTAACTCCTTAATAGAACACAATTGTAGGCTTGGTAGAGAGAGTCAGGAGAGAGAGAGAGAGAGAGACAGACAGAGAGCGAGAGAGAGAGAGAGAGAGAATAAGGGAGAGAGACAAACAGAGAGAGAGAAAGACAGGGGGAGGGGGAGAGGCTGAGACAGGGATAAAGAGAGAGGTAGAAAGAGAGAGCTATGGAAAGTAAGACAGAGAGAGATCGAGAGAGAGAGAGAGGGGCAGAGAGAGAGAGATGGTGAGAGAGAGAGTTGGAGATATAGAGAGCGATAGAGAGAGAGAGAGAAGGATGGGAAGTGGGAGAGACAGAAAGTTAGAGATAGAGAGAGTGATAGAGAGAAAAGGATGGGGAGGGGGAGAGAGAGAGAGAGGGAGAGCGAGCGAGTTAACCTCCAAGCCCCCTGTCAGGTGGCTGAAAGGGATGCGCATCCTGCGATGGTTGGGAAGTGCTGTTCCGAGCCTCTCCTTTGGCCTGGCCAAGCCCGTGTCCTCTCTCTGTCACCGATAGTATCTCAGTGTGGTCAGATTCTCGGAAAGAAACTGAAGCCCCTGGTTCCAGGCCGGATCCAGGAATAAACCAGTGGCTGCTTGCCCACAGGAGGATTCCCGAACTCACCACCGACTGGTTCCAGCTCATCGAACCCTTTCACTGCTGAGTGTAACCTCGCCAGATATCACCGGGGGCTGGATCACTGGAGAGGGCAGAGAGAGAGACGAGGGAGATGTGGGGAGGGGAGAGGCACGGGAGAGGGGAAAGAGGGAGAGAGGGGAGAGAGGAGAGAGGAGAGGGAGGAAAGAGATGGAGGAGAGGAGAGGGAGGGAGAGAGGGAGAGGGAGAGAGAGAGGGAGAGGGAGAGAGGGGGGCAGAGAGAGAGAGAGGGAGAGAGAGAGGGAGAGAGGAGGAGAGAGAGGGAGAGAGAGGGAGAGAGAGAGGGAGAGAGGAGGAGAGAGAGAGATGTGGGGGCGCGGAGAGAGAGGGGAGAGGAGAGAGGTGGGGGCGCGGAGAGGGGAGAGGGGAGAGGTGGGGGCGCGGAGAGAGAGGGGAGAGGAGAGAGGGGGCACGGAGAGAGAGGGAAGAGGTGGGGGCATGGAGAGAGAGGCGGAAGGGGAGAGGCGGGGGTGCGGAGAGAGGGGGAGAGGGAGAGAGGGAGGGGGAGAGGAGAGAGGTGGGGGCGTGGAGCGAGAGGGGAGAGGAGAAAGGGAGAGAGTTGGGG
>NW_024470995.1:0-20709 GCF_017639515.1 Carcharodon carcharias
GGGAGAGGGAGGGATGGGGAGAGGGAGGGATGGGGAGAGGGAGGGATGGGGAGATGGAGGGAGGGGGAGATGGAGGGAGGGGGAGATGGAGGGAGGGGAGATGGAGGGAGGGGGAGATGGAGGGAGGGGGAGATGGAGGGAGGGGGAGATGGAGGGAGGGGGAGATGGAGGGAGGGGGAGATGGAGGGAGGGGGAGATGGAGGGAGGGGAGAGGGAGGGAGGGGAGAGGGAGGGAGGGGGAGAGCGGAGGGAGAGGGCGCGGGGGAGGAGAGGGCAGGGAGGGGGAGAGGGAGGGAGGGGGAGCGGGAGGGCGGATGGCGAGGGAGGGCGGGGAGCGGAGGGAGAGGGGGAGAGGGTGGCGAGAGGGGGAGAGAGGGGGGAGAGAGGTGGGAAGAGAGAGGGGGACGAGAGAGGGGGGAAGAGATAGGGGTGAGGGAGAGAGGGGGGAGAAGAGAGAGGGGGGAAGAGAGAGGGGGAGAGAGAGGGGGGAGAGAGAGGGGGGAGAGAGAGGGGGGAGAGAGAGGGGGGAGAGAGAGGGGGGAGAGAGAGGGGGGAGGGGGTGGGAGAGGGAGGGGAGAAGGAGGGATGGGGGAGGGGGAGAAGGAGGGATGGGGGAGGGGGAGTGGATGGGAAGGGGAGGGGGAAAGGGAGGAGGGGGAGGGGGATAGAGAGAGGGAGGGAGGGAAGGGGGAGAGGAAGAGAGAGGGGGGAGAGAGAGGGGGGAGAGAGAGGGGGGAGAGAGAGGGGGGAGAGAGAGGGGGGAGAGAGAGGGGGGAGAGAGAGGGGGGAGAGAGAGGGGGGAGAGAGAGGGGGGAGAGAGAGGGGGGAGAGAGAGGGGAGAGGGTGGGAGAGAGAGGGGAGAAGGAGGGATGGGGGAGGGGGAGAGGGTGGGAAGGGGAGGGGGAGAGGGGGGAGAGGAGAGGGAGGGAGGGAAGGGGGGAGAGGGACAGAGGGAAGGGGGGAGGGGGGAGAGGGGGGGAGAGGGAGGGAGGGAAGGGAGAGGGAGGGAGGGAAGGGAGAGGGAGGGAGGGAAGGGAGAGAGAGGGAGAGAGAGGGAGAGAGAGGGAGGGAGAGAAGGGCGAGAGAGGGAGGGAGGGAAGTGAGAGAGAGGGAGGGAGGGAAGGGAGAGAGAGGGAGGGAGGGAAGGGAGAGGGAGGGAGGGAGGGAAGGGGGAGAGAGGGAGGGAGGGAAGGGGGAGAGAGGGCAGGAGGTAAGGGAGAGAGAGGGAGGGAGGGAAGGGGGAGAGAGGGAGGGAGGGAAGGGGGAGAGAGGGAGGGAGGGAAGGGGGAGGGAGAGAGGGAGGGAAGGGGGAGAGAGGGAGGGAGGGAGGGAAGGGAGAGGGAGGCAGGGAGGGAGGGAAGGGAGAGGGAGGGAGGGAAGGGAGAGGGAGGGAAGGGAGAGAGGGAAGGGAGAGGGAGGGAGGGAAGGGAGAGGGAGGGAGGGAGGGAAGGGAGAGGGAGGGAGGGAGGGAAAGGGGAGGGAGGGAGGGAAGGGAGAGGGAGGGAGGGAGGGAAGGGAGAAGGAGGGAGGGAAGGGAGAGGGAGGGAGGGAGGGAAGGGAGCGGGAGGGAGGGAAGGGAGAGGGAGGGAGGGAAGGGAAGGCAAAAAGAGGGAGGGAGGGAAGGGGAGAGAGGCAGGGAGGGAAGGGGAGAGAGGCAGGGAGGGAAGGGGAGAGAGGCAGGGAGGGAAGGTGAGAGAGGCAGGGAGGGAAGGGGAGAGAGGCAGGGAGGGAAGGGGAGAGAGGGAGGGAGGGAAGGGGAGAGAGGGAGGGAGGGAAGGGGAGGGAGGGAGGGAAGGGGAGGGAGGGAGGGAAGGGGAGAGAGGGAGGGAGGGAAGGGGAGAGAGGGAGGGAGGGAAGGGGAGAGAGAGAGGGAGGGAGGGAAGGGGAGGGAGAGAGGGAAGGGGAGAGAGCGAGGGAGGGAAGGGGAGAGACGGAGGGAGGGAAGGGAGGGAGGGATGGAGGGAATGGGCAGAGCTTGGGAGGGAAAGGGAGAGGGGGGGATGGGGAGAGGGAGGGATGGGGAGAGGGAGGGAGGGGGAGATGGAGGGAGGGGGAGATGGAGGGAGGGGGAGATGGAGGGAGGGGGAGATGGAGGGAGGGGGAGAGGGAGGGAGAGGGAGAGGGAGGGAGAGGGAGGGAGAGGGAGAGGGAGGGAGAGGGAGAGGGAGGGAGGGGGAGAGGGAGGGAGGGGGAGAGGGAGGGAGGGGGAGAGGAAGGAGAGAAGGGGGGAGAGAGGGGGGAGGAGAGAGGGGGGAGAGAGAGGGGGGGGAGAGAGGGGGGAGAGAGAGGGGGGAGAGAGAGGGGGGAGAGAGAGGGGGGAGAGAGAGGGGGGAGAGAGAGGGGGGGAGAGAGAGGGGGGAGAGAGAGGGGGGAGAGAGAGGGGGGAGGGGGTGGGAGAGGGAGGGGAGAAGGAGGGATGGGGGAGGGGGAGAAGGAGGGATGGGGGAGGGGGAGTGGATGGGAAGGGGAGGGGGAAAGGGAGGAGGGGGAGGGGGATAGAGAGAGGGAGGGAGGGAAGGGGGGAGAGGAAGAGAGAGGGGGGAGAGAGAGGGGGGAGAGAGAGGGGGGAGAGAGAGGGGGGAGAGAGAGGGGGGAAGAGAGAGGGGGGAGAGAGAGGGGGGAGAGAGAGGGGGGAGAGAGAGGGGGGAGAGAGAGGGGGGAGAGAGTGGGAGAGAGGGTGGGAGAGAGAGGGGAGAAGGAGGGATGGGGGAGGGGGAGAAGGAGGGATGGGGGAGGGGGAGAGGGTGGGAAGGGGAGGGGCAGAGGGGGGAGGGGGAGAGGGAGAGGGAGGGAGGGAAGGGGGGAGAGGGACAGAGGGAAGGGGGGAGGGGGGAGAGGGGGGGAGAGGGAGGGAGGGAAGGGAGAGGGAGGGAGGGAAGGGAGAGGAGGGAGGAAGGGAGAGAGAGGGAGAGAGAGGGAGAGAGAGGGAGAGAGAGGGAGAGAGAGGGAGAGAGAGGGAGAGAGAGGGAGAGAGAGGGAGGGAGGGAAGGGAGAGAGAGGGAGGGAGGGAAGGGAGAGAGAGGGAGGGAGGGAAGGGAGAGAGAGGGAGGGAGGGAAGGGAGAGAGAGGGAGGGAGGGAAGGGAGAGAGATGGAGGGAGGGAAGGGAGAGAGTGGGAGGGAGGGAAGGGAGAGAGTGGGAGGGAGGGAAGGGAGAGAGTGGGAGGGAGGGAAAGGGCGGAGGGAGGGAAGGGTCTGAGGGAAGGGTCTGAGGGAAGGGTCTGAGGGAAGGGTCGGAGGGAAGGGTCGGAGGGAAGGGTCGGAGGGAAGGGTCGGAGGGAAGGGTCGGAGGGAAGGGTCGGAGGGAAGGGTCGGAGGGAAGGGTCGGAGGGAAGGGTCGGAGGGAAGGGTCGGAGGGAACGGGAGAGTGAGGGAGGGAAGGGGAGAGGGAGGGTGGGAAGGAGGGAGGGTAGTGTAGGGGGAGGGGGGGGACGGAGGGAAGGGGAGAGGTGAGGGAGGGAAGGGGAGAGTTGAGGGAGGGAAGGGGAGAGGGAGGGAAGGGGAGAGGGAGGGAGGGAAGGAGAGAGGGAGGGAGGGAAGGAGAGAGGGAGGGAGGGAAGGAGAGAGGGAGGGAGGGAGGGAGGGAAGGGGAGAGGGAGGGAGGTAGGGAAGGGGAGAGGGAGGGAGGGAGGGAAGGGGAGAGGGAGGGAGGGAGGGAAGGGGAGAGCGAAGGAGGGAGGGAAGGGGAGAGGGAAGGAGGGAGGGAAGGGGAGAGGGAAGGGGAGAGGGAAGGGGAGAGGGAAGGAGGGAGGGAAGGAGGGAGGGAAGGAGGGAGGGAAGGAGGGAGGGAAGGAGGGAGGGAAGGAGGGAAGGCAAGAGGGAGGGAGGGAGGGAGGGAAGGGTAGAGCGAGGAAGGGAAGGGGGAGAGGGAGTGAGGGAAGGGGGAGAGGGAGTGAGGGGAGAGGGAGTGAGGGAAGGGGGAGAGGGAGGGAGGGATGGAAGGGGGAGAGGGAGGGAGGGAGGGAAGGGGAGAGGGAGGGAGGGAGGGAAGGGGAGAGGGAGGGAGGGAGGGAAGGGGAGAGGGAGGGAAGGGGAGAGGGAGGGAGGGAGGGAAGGGGAGAGGGAGGGAGGGAGCGAAGGGGAGAGGGAGGGAGGGAGGGAAGGGGAGAGGGAGGGGAGTGGGAGGCAAGGGGGAGTGGGAGGCAGGGAGGCAAGGGGGAGTGGGAGGCAAGGGGGAGTGGGAGGCAAGGGGGAGTGGGAGGCAAGGGGGAGTGGGAGGCAAGGGGGAGTGGGAGGCAAGGGGGAGTGGGAGGCTAGGGGGAGTGGGAGGCTAGGGGGAGTGGGAGGCTAGGGGGAGTGGGAGGCTAGGGGGCAAGTGGGAGAGGGAGGGAGGGAAGGGGGAGGGGGAGGGAGGGGAGAGGGAGGGAGGGAGGGAAGGGGGAGGGAGGGAAGCGGAGGGAGGGAAGGGGGAGGGAGGGAGTGAAGATGGAGAGGGAAGGAGTGAAGGGGGAGAGGGAAGGAGTGAAGGGGGAGAGGGAGGCAGGGACAGAGGGGAGGGGGAGGGAGGGAAGGGAGGGGGCGAGGGAGGGAGGGAAGGGGAGAGCGAAGGAGGGAGGGAAGGGGAGAGGGAGAGGGAAGGAGGGAAGGAAGGGGAGAGGGAAAGAGGGAGGGAAGGGGAGAGCGAAGGAGGGAGGGAGAGAGGGAGGGAGGGAGGCAGGGAGGGAGGGAGGCAGGGAGGGAGGGAGGCAGGGAGGGAGGGAGGGGCGGGAGGGATAGGAGGGAGAGAGGGGAGGGAGAGAGGGGAGGGAGAGAGGGGAGGGAGAGAGGGGAGGGAGAGAGGGGAGGGAGAGAGGGGAGGGAGAGAGGGGAGGGAGAGAGGGGAGGGAGAGGATGGGTGGTAGATGGGGGGTTGGAAGAGAGAAGGGGGTTGGAAGAGAAGGGGGGAAAGAGAGAGGGAGGTGAAGAGAGAGAGAGGGAGAGAGGGTGGGAGGGGGGAAGTGGGAGGGAGAGAGAGGGAGGGGGGGAGAGAGAGGGAGGGGGGGAGAGAGAGGGAGGGGGGGAGAGAGAGGGAGGGGGGGAGAGAGAGGGAGGGGGGGAGAGAGAGGGAGGGGGGGAGAGAGAGGGAGGGGGGGAGAGAGAGGGAGGGGGGAGAGAGAGGGAGGGGGAGAGAGAGGGAGGGGGGAGAGAGAGGGAGGGGGAGAGAGAGGGAGGGGGGAGAGAGAGAGGGAGGGGACGAGGTGTGGAAGGGGGAGGGGGCGAAGGGAGGGGAAGGGAGAATGCTGGGGAGTAAAATCCTGACCTGTGTGTCTATTACACTGAAGGGCAAAATGCAATACAACATTCTATATTATTCCAATATTGCATATTTTAAAATTATCTTTCCAGCATTTATTTCCCGTCACCCTTCTTGGGTCTTTTACCAAAGTATTCAATTTTCCATTGTTTTTTTAATTCCACATTCTTGTTTTTTTCAACTCCATATACATGCTGTTTGAAGCCAGAGTACATATTAAAAATAGTGACTGACCTCATCCCTTGCCATCTCTCTCACCTTATTCAGACTAACAACCTCCCACCCCACCAAAAGTACATGCACAAACTTAGTAAAAGTGGACGGCTGAGCATGGATGATAATGGTGTTCCAAAAACGCTAAGTGTAACAAAAGCCATTTGTTCTGAAATGTTAACTGTGTGTCTCTTCACAGATGCTGCCTGTCCTGATTGAGTTTTTCCAACATTTTCTGTTTTTATTTCAGAATTCCAGTATCCACAGTATTCCAGAGGGAAGGAGGGAGGGAAGGGGAGAGGGAGGGAGGGAAGGGGAGAGGGAGGGAGGGAAGGGGAGAGGGAAGGAGGGAAGGCGAGAGGGAGAGAGGGGCGAGAGGGAGGGACGGGCGGGAGGGAGGGAGGGCGGGAGGGAGGGAGGGGCAGGAGAGAGGGGAGGGAGAGAGAGGAGGGAGAGAGGGGAGGGAAGAGAGAGGATGGGTGGTAGATGGGGGGGGTGGAAGAGAGAAGGGGGTTGGAAGAGAAGGGGGTTGGAATAGAAAGACTATTGCCAGTCTCAACAAACCAGTAAACAGTCACAGTCACAAGTGGCTTTAATTGGTTCTTATGTCCGTGCAGATCCTTCTCTCAGAAACAGCTAAAATACAGGACAAAAACAAAAAAACTGCGGATGCTGGAAATCCAAAACAAAAACAAAAACAGAATTACCTGGAAAAACTCAGCAGGTCTGGCAGCATCGGTGAAGAAGAAGAGTTGATGTTTCGAGTCCTCATGACCCTTCGACAGAACTTGAGTTCGAGTCCAAGAAAGAGTTGAAATATAAGCTGGTTTAAGGTGTGTGTGTGGGGGGCGGAGAGAGAGAGAGAGAGGTGGAGTGGGGGTGTGGTTGTAGGGACAAACAAGCAGTGATAGAAGCAGATTCATCAAAAGATGTCAACAACAATAAAACAAAAGAACACATAGGTGTTAAAGTTAAAGTTGGTGATATTATCTAAACAAATGTGCTAATTAAGAATGGATGGCAGGGCACTCAAGGTATAGCTCTAGTGGGGGTGGGGAGAGCATAAAAGATGAAAATAAAATAAATAAATATTTTTTTTTCTTTTTCTCTTTTTATAATGGAAATAGGTGGGAAAAGGAAAATCTATATAATTTATTGGGAAAAAAAAGAAAAGGAAGGGGGAAACAGAAAGGGGGTGGGGTGGGGGAGGGAGCTCACGACCTAAAGTTGTTGAATTCAATATTCAGTCCGGATGGCTGTAAAGTGCCTAGTCGGAAGATGAGGTGTTGTTCCTCCAGTTTGCGTTGGGCTTCACTGGAACAATGCAGCAAGCCAAGGACAGACATGTGGGCAACAGAGCAGGGTGGAGTGTTAAAATGGCAAGCGACAGGAAGGTTTGGGTCATTCTTGCGGACAGACCGCAGCTGTTCTGCAAAGCGGTCGCCCAGTTTACGTTTGGTCTCTCCAATGTAGAGGAGACCACATTGGGAGCAACGAATGCAGTAGACTAAGTTGGGGGAAATGCAAGTGAAATGCTGCTTCACTCGAAAGAGTGTTTGGGTCCTTGGACGGTGAGGAGAGAGGAAGTGAAGGGGCAGGTGTTACATCTTTTGCGTGGGCATGGGGTGGTGCCATACGAGGGGGTTGAGGAGTAGGGGGTGATGGAGGAGTGGACCAGGGTGTCCCGGAGGGAGCGATCCCTATGGAAGGCCGATAGGGGGGGTGAAGGGAAGATGTGTTTGGTGGTGGCATCATGCTGGAGTTGGTGGAAATGGCGGAGGATGATCCTTTGAATGCGGAGGCTGGTTGGTGATAAGTGAGGATAAGTGGGACCCTATCATGTTTCTGGGAGGGAGGAGAAGGCGTGAGGGCGGATGCGCGGGAGATGGGCCGGACACGGTTGAGGGCCCTGTCAACGTTAGTCGTCTCAATTTCTCTGCTCCTCTCACCCATTCTAACCTGTCTCTCTCTGAACTTACTGCACTCCATTCTCTCAGGTCCAACCCTGACATTGTCATCAAACCCGCTGACAAGGGTGGTGCTGTTGTTGTCTGGCGCACTGACCTCTACCTCGTGGAGGCTGAGCGTCAACTCGCAGACACTTCCTCCTACCTCTCCCTGGACCATGATCACACCACTGAACATCAAGCCATTGTTTCCAGGACTGTCACTGACCTCACCTCCTCTGGGGATCTTCCTCCCACAGCTTCCAACCTGATAGTCGTCCAATCTCGGACGGCCCGCTTCTATCTCCTACCCAAAATCCACAAACAGAACTGCCCCGGTAGACCGATCGTCTCAGCTTGCTCCTGCCCCACAGAACTCATTTCTCGTTATCTTGACTCCCTTCTCTCTCCCCTTGTCCAGTCCCTTGTCCAGTCCCTTCCCACCTACATCCGTGATTCCTCTGACACCTTATGTCACATCAACAATTTCCAGTTCCCTGGCCCCAACCGCTTCCTCTTCACCATGGACGTCCAATCCCTCTACACCTCCATCCCCCACCAGGATGGTCTGAGGGCCCTTAGCTTCTTCCTCGAACAGAGGCCCGAACGATCCCCATCCACCACTACTCTCCTCCGTCTGGCTGAACTTGTTCTCAAGCTGAACAATTTCTCCTTCAACTCCTCTCACTTCCTCCAAATAAAAGGTGTGGCTATGGGTACCCGCATGGGCCCCAGCTATGCCTGTCTCTTTATGGGGTATGTGGAACATTCCTTGTTCCAGTCCTACTCTGGCCCCCTTCCACAACTCTTTCTCCGGTACATCGATGATTACTTCGGTGCCGCTTCATGCTCTCGTCGGGGCTTGGAAAAATTTATTAATTTTGCTTCCAATCTCCACCCCTCCATCATTTTCACGTGGTCCATCCCTGATACTTCCCTTCCCTTCCCTTCCTTGACCTCTGTCTCAATCTCTGGTGATAGACTGTCCACCAATATCCATTACAAACCCACCGACTCCCACAGCTATCTCGACTACAGCTCCTCACACCCCGCTTCCTGTAAGGACTCCATCCCGTTCTCTCAGTTCCTTCGCCTCCGTCGCATCTGTTCTGATGATGCCACCTTCAAAAACAGTTCCTCTGACATGTCCTCCTTCTTCCTTAACCAAGGTTTTCCACCCACGGTCGTTGACAGGGCCCTCAACCGTGTCCGGCCCATCTCCCGCGCATCCACCCTCACACCTTCTCCTCCCTCCCAGAAACATGATAGGGTCCCCCTTGTCCTCACTTATCACCCCACCAGCCTCCGCATTCAAAGGATCATCCTCCGCCATTTCCACCAACTCCAGCATGATGCCATCACCAAACACATCTTCCCTTCACCCCCCCCAATCGGCATTCCGTAGGGATCGCTCCCTCCGGGACACCCTGGTCCACTCCTCCATCACCCCCTACTCCTCAACCCCCTCCTATGGCACCACCCCATGCCCACGCAAAAGATGCAATACCTGCCCCTTCACTTCCTCTCTCCTCACCGTCCAAGGACCCAAACACTCCTTTCGAGTGAAGCAGCATTTCACTTGCATTTCCCCCAACTTAGTCTACTGCATTCGTTGCTCCCAATGTGGTCTCCTCTACATTGGAGAGACCAAACGTAAACTGGGCGACCGCTTTGCAGAACACCTGCAGTCTGTCCGCAAGAATGACCCAAACCTCCCTGTCGCTTGCCATTTTAACACTCCACCCTGCTCTCTTGCCCACATGTCTGTCCTTGGCTTGCTGCATTGTTCCAGTGAAGCCCAACGCAAACTGGAGGAACAACACCTCATCTTCCGACTAGGCACTTTACAGCCATCCGGACTGAATATTGAATTCAACAACTTTAGGTCGTGAGCTCCCTCCCCCACCCCACCCCCTTTCTGTTTTCCCCTTCCTTTTCTTTTTTTTCCCAATAAATTATATAGATTTTCCTTTTCCCACCTATTTCCATTATAAAAAGAGAAAAAGAAAAAAAAAATTATTTATTTATTTATTTATTTTTACATCTTTTATGCTCTCCCCACCCCCACTAGAGCTACACCTTGAGTGCCCTACCATCCATTCTTAATTAGCACATTTGTTTAGATAATATCACCAACTTTAACTTTAACACCTATGTGTTCTTTTGTTTTATTGTTGTTGACATCTTTTGATGATCTGCTTCTATCACTGCTTGTTTGTCCCTACAACCACACCCCCACACCACCTCTCTCTCTCTCTCTCTCTCTCTGCCCCCCACACAAACACCTTAAACCAGCTTATATTTCAACTCTTTCTTGGACTCGAACTCAAGTTCTGTCGAAGGGTCATGAGGACTCGAAACATCAACTCTTTTCTTCTCCGCCGATGCTGCCAAAATACAGGACAGTCAGTTATGGCTCAGGGTGTGCATAACACAGCTTGGCCCAGTGGTAACAGCATTACCTATGTCCCTATCCAAATCCCACTCCAGAATTTAAACATGTTTTATGCAGTACTGAGTGAACGCTTCACTGAAGCAGGGGCAGTTCTGAGGAATCGGTGCACTGTCAGGAAGGGAGCACTGAAGGAATGCTGTGTCCTTACAGGTGTCATCCTTTAGAAGAAACTTGTCTGACTCGGAGTAATTACAACAACAAGCAACAAACTGGATTGGCACACCATCCACCTTCTGGATGTCCATGTAGATAACATCCATTGGCTCTCCTTTGTCTAACCTACTCGTTACCTCCTCAAAGAATTCTAACAGATTTGTCAGGCATGACCTCCCCTTGATGAAACCATGCTGACTTTGCCTGATTTTACCATGCACTTCCAAGTATTCTGAAATCTCATCCTTAAAAATGGACTCTAAAATCTTACCAACAACTGAGGTCAGGCTAATCAGCCTGTAATTTCCCATCTTTTGCCTCACTCCCTTCTTAAACAGGGGGGTTACATTTGCGATTTTCCAGTCCTCTGGGACCCTTCCTGACTCCAGTGATTCCTGAAAGATCACCACTAACGCCTCCACTATCTCTTCAGCTATCTCCTTCAGAACTCTGGGGTGTAATCCATCTGGTTCAGGTGATTCATCCACCTTCAGACCTTTCAGTTTTCCTAGCACCTTCTCCTTGGTAATAGCCACCATACTCACCTCTGCCCCCCGACTCTCTTGAACTTTGGGGATGGCACTTGTGTCTTACTGTGAAGACTGACGCAAAGTACCTATTCGGTTCCTCTGCCATTTCTTTGTTCCCCACTACTACTTCTCCAGCATCATCTTCCAGCAGCCCAATGTCCACTTTTGCCTCTCTCTTACCCTTTATATATCTAAAAAACTCTTGCAATCGTCTTTTATATTACTGGCTAGTTTACCCTCACATTTAATCTACTCCCTCCTTATTTCTTTTTTAGTTGTCCTCTGTTGGTCTTTGTAGGCTTCCCAATCCCCTGGTTTCCCACTGCTCTTCGCCGCATTGTATGCTTTCTCTTTAGTTTTTATGCTGTCCCTGACTTCCCTTGTCAGCCATGGTTGCCTCGTCCTCCCTTTAGTATGCTTCTTCTTCCTTGGGATGAATTTTTGCTGTGTCTCTCAAATTACTACCAGAAACTCCTGCCATTGCTGTTCCCGTCTTTCCTGCTAGGCTCATCTCCCAGTCAATTCTGGCCAGCTCCTCCCTCATGCCTCTGTGGTTGCCTTTATTCAACTGTAGTACTGTTACATCTGATTCCAGCTTTTTCCTCTCAAATTGCAAGGTAAATTCTATCATATTATGGTCACTTCCTCTTAAGGGTTCCTTCACCTTAAGCTCCCTTATCAAATCTGCCTCATTACACATCACTAAATCTAGAATTGCCTGTTCCCTAGTGGGCTCCACCACAAGCTGCTCCAAAAAGCCATCTCCTAGACATTCCACAAATTCCTTTTCTTGGGACCCACTATCAACCTGATTTTCCCAGTCTACCTGCATATTGAAATCCCCCATGATCACTGTAACCTTGCCTTTCTTACACACCTTTTCTATCTCCTGGTGTATCTTGTGCCCCACATCCTGACTACTGTTTGGAGGCCTGTACATAACTCCCATTATGGGTTTTTTTTACCTTTGCGGTTCCTCCACTCTACCCACACAGATTCTACATCATCTGACCCTACATCATTTCTTGCTATCAATTTAATTTCATTTCTTACTAACAAAGCAATCCCACCCCCTCTGCCAATCTGCCTATCTTTTCGATTGGATGTATATCCTTGGATATTTAGCTCCCAGTCCTGATCCCCTTGCAGCCATGTCTCCGTGATGCCCACCACATCATACCTGCCAATTTCAATCTGCGCCACAAGCTCATTTACCTTATTTCGTATACTGCGTGCATTCAGATACAACACCTTCAGTCCTGTATTTCCTGTCCCCTTTCTCATTGTCGTCCCTTTACCTGATGTGCTTGAATTTAGATTCCTAGCCCTTTCCAAACACTCTGTTCTATTTTGTGTTCTGGAGACTTTAATAGGCTCCGAGGCTCTCCTTTCTTTTCAGTTTTTTCATAATTTTCCACGAAGTTGAATCCACCTCTTCTCCCCCTGCCCCCCCCACAACCCACCCCGCACACTAACCTGCTGCTTTGTTTCCCATTAGTCATACTTCTTGGAGTTTTACCTCTCTCTCCCCACCACCCTCCCACATCCCCCCTCTAGTTTAAAGTCCTGTTGACTACCCCATTTACCCTTTTCGCTGGAACATTGGTCCCAGATCGGTTCAGGTGCAGACCGTCCCAATGGTACAGATCCCTCCTGTTCCAATACTGATGCCAGTGCCCCACGAAATGGAACCCCTCTTTCCCACACCATTCCTTTAGCCACATGTTTACTTCCCTTATTCTCGCATTCCTATGCCAATTTGCACGTGGCTTGGTAGTAATCCAGGGATTATAACCCTTGAGGACCTGTTCTTTAATTTAGTTCCTAGTTCCTGATAATCCCCAAACAGGTCCTCTTTCCTAGTCTTACCTATGTTATTTGTCCCGACGTGGACCACAACAACTGGGACAAATAACATAGGTAAGATTAGGAAAAAGGACCTGTTTAGGGATTATCAGGAACTAGGAACTAAATTAAGCCATGAGTAAGGACAGATAACTGGTCTGATGCAGGAGACTGTACACATAACAAATATAATAACTGAGCCGATGAACATTGGAAAACCAAATGGACCGAAATGGCAACCAGCAAAATGCAGAATAACACCTGATACATTAAATTCTATCCTCTCCAACATAGCTCAATTTCCCCCCCAATTAGCAAAAATTGCATTTAATCACTGGCTTCCATCCCACCCTGAGCAGATATCACAGCACCTGTCCATTTTGTGCAGAAAACTGAACCAACAATTCTTTCCTCACTTAGGAAATAATCATGATTCAATCTCCCTACTCTATTTGTATACTGTAAATCTTGAGCAGACAACAAACCCACTCCTAGAAGCCATCTCTACCAGGCAGCAATTTCTGGATCACATGACAACCTAGGTTCAGCTTTCTCGTCCATGCCGCTGCCCAGAACAAAATAACCTTAAGAACATATTCTACCCGCTCCAAGAAATTCTAAGATCAGATCCACATTCAACAGCCCCACCTCCAACTGACCCTGAGCATAAACATCCAGAGCAAATCCCCAACCATCATTGCACCCTGCTCCCATAATGAGTGAAGAGGCATAACGCCCAGCCCAGCAATGACACATCATATTTTGCTATGTTTCTTGTTTCAGCACAGACATACCCCTCTTTTCTTCAGCGACTCATTTCAGTCCAAAGCAAATTCTCACTTTAAACGTATAAATTTCACTAGTTTTTAAGGGAGGAGATTTTTTCATCGGTGGTTTGCGGGGTGGGGAGAAAGGAGTGTAAAAGTTGGAATGCTCCAGCTCCTTCAAGTGCACTTCTTGTCACATTAAGTGTCACAATAGAAAGCTGCCCAGGCCAGACTACCAATCTTTCTGTTTGTTTTAAGAAGGAAGCATGGCTGCGGAGGAAAACAAAATAGAACAGAATTTTGCATTTTGAGACATCAAAAAGAGTTTATTGAGGTGTTAAAGCAACTTGAGGCTCTACAATGACCTATAGTAGCCCTGGGCTGGAAAGGTTTTCCAGCCTGCGCTAAGTAGGATAAATTTTGAACAGATCTCGCAACTCAAGACTGAGCATCCAAGAGGTGCTGTGGGCCAGCAGCAGCAGAATTGTACACAAACACAATCTGCAACCTCATGGCCTGGCATATCCCCCACTCCACCATTACTATCAAGCCAGGGGATTAATCCTGGTTCAAAGAGTGCAGGAGGGCATGCCAGGAGCAGCACGGACAGACGTAAAAACGAGGTGTCAACCTGGTGAAGCTATAACGCAGGACTACTTGCATGTCAAACAGCATAAGCAGCAAGTGTTAGAGCTAAGCGATCCCACAACCAACTGATCAGATCTAAGCTCTGCAGTCATGAATGGTTGTTGACAATTAAACAACTCACTGGAGGAAGCGGCTCCACAAATATCCCTATCCTCAATGATGGGGGAAGCCCAGCACATCAGTGCAAATGATAAGGCTAAAGCATTTGCTACAATCTTCAGTCAGAAGTACCAAGTGGATGGTTCATCTCAGTCTCCTCCAGACAGCCAGTCTTCAGCCAATTTGATTGACTCCATGTGATACAAGAAATGGCTGAAAGCACTGAATACTGCAAACGCTTTGGGCCCTGACAATATTCTGGAAATAGTGCTGAAGACATGCTCTGGAACAGTCCACGCCCCTAGCCAAGCTGTTCCAGTACAGCTACAACACAGGCATCTACCCAGCTATATGGTTGGTATGTCCTGTACACAAAACGCAGGACAAATCTAACCCAGTCAGTTACCACCCCATTAGTCTACTCTCCATCATCAGCAAAGTAATGGAAGGGATCATCAACAGTGCTATCAAGCCGCACTTGCTTCGCAATAACCTGTTCACTGACGTCCAGTTTGGGTTCTTCCAGGGCCACTCAGCTCCTGACCTCATTACAGCCTTGGTTCAAACATGGATTAAAGAGCTGAACTCCCGAGGGGAGGCAAGAGTGACTGCCCTAGACATCAAGGCCATGTTTGACCGAGTCTGTGTCAAGGAGCCCTAGCAAAACTGGAGTCAATGGGAATCGAAGGAAAACTCTCCGCTGGTTGGAGTCATACCTAGCACAAAAGGTTGTTGAAGGTCAGTCATCACAGCTCCAGGATATTGCTTTTGGAGTTCTCAGGGTAGTGTCCTAGGCCCATCTTCAGCTGCTTCATCAATGACCTTTCTTCCATCATAAGATCAGAAGTGGGGATGTTCGCTGATGATTGCACAATGTTCAGCACCATTCGCGACTCCTCAGATACTGAAGCAATCAATGTCCAAACGCACCAAGACCTGAACAATATCCAAGATTGGGCTGACAAGTGGCAAGTAACATTCGTGCCACACAAGTGCCAGGCAATGACCACCTCCAACAAGAGAGAATCTAACCATCGCCCCTTGACGTTCAATGGCATTACCATCACTGAATCCCCCATAATCAACATCCTGGGGGAGGTTACCATTGATCAGAATCTGAACTGGACTAGCCACATAAATACTGTGGCTACAAGAGCAGGTCAGAGGCTAGGAATCCTGCAATGAGTAACTCACCTCATGACTCCCCAAAGCCTGTCCATCAACTACAAGGCACAAGTCAGGAGTGTGATGGAATACTCTCCACTTGCCTCCCACAACACACAAGAAGCTTGACACCATTTAGGACAAAGCAGCCTGCCTGATTGGAGCCACATCCACAAACATTCACTCCCTCGACCACCGATGCAGAGTAGCAGCAGTATGTACTATCTATAAGATGTACTGCAGGAATTCGCCAAGGCTCCTTAGACAGCACCTTCCAAACCCACAACCATTACCATCTATTAGGACAACGACAGCAGACAGATGGGAACACCACCACTTGGAAGTTCCCCTGCAAGTCACTCACTATCCTGACTTGGAAATATATCATCTTTCCTTTTCTGTCGCTGGGTCAAAAATCATGGAACTCCCTTCCTAACAGCACTGTGGGTGTACCTACACCAGATGGACTGCAGCAGTTCAAGAATGCAGCTCGCACAACAGTCAAGAACCTCACCATCACCTTCACAAGGTTAACTAGGGATGGGCAATAAATGCTGGCCCAGCTAGCAAAGACCATATCCTGTGAATTAATAAAAAAAAAATTCTGTGCCCTTGCCACCTCAATGCTTCATCCAAGTGGTATTCAACATGGAGGAACACTGATTCATCAGCTGAGGGAGGGCAGTACGTGATAATCAGCAAGAGATCTGCCCGTGTCCATGAGACACAATTTGATACAACGGAGCGGCTTGCTAGGCCATTTGTGGGTCTGGAGTCACATGTAGGCCAGACCAGGTAAGGACGGCAGATTTCCTTCCCTAAAGGACATCAGTGTACCAGATGGGGTTTTACAACAATCAACATGGTTTCATGGTCATCATCTTCCATGGCAGCATTCAAACTCAGGTCCCCAGAGCATTACCCTGGGTCTCTGGATTACTCGTCCAGCGATAATACCACTACACCATTGCCTACCCCAAAAGGAATCAGCCAACTATTATTATTCAATGACTCTTGATGGAAAAAGTCAAGTGTGAATATCAGGCAAGGAAAGGCCATGGCTCAGCTACAATGTCCATGTAATTGAACAGTTTACCAACGCTGTCTAATATAAGTTCCTAATAGTGTGCATCCAAACCTCAGCACAAGTCTATGCTCCTGGGAAATAAATAAGAAAATATTTTAAAATATTTTTCTAAAATATTCTAAAATAAAATATTTCTAAACCAATTTAACAGCTATAGGTTGATATATAATTGTAGTTTATAGGCATCAATAAATAATTTTGTTCATTCTGTGCTGGCATTGTGACATATTTAACTTTTGGTTGATTTATTCTCAACATATCTTCATACTCAAAAAACACAGATAATGCCATATGGCCAACTGAGAATCATGACACAAAGTAAAATAATGTTACTGGACCAGTAAATCCAGAGGCCTCAAGTAATAATCTAGAAAATGTGGGTTTAAATCCCACCATAGTTTTTGAGGATTTGAATTCAGTTTTAACAATTTTGTAAATAAACAGCTTATATCCATGAAAAAAGTGACCACAAAGCTGTTTTAAAAACCACAACATCCTTGAGAAAAAGAAACTTGCCATCATAGTCCAGTCTGACCTATATGTGACTGCAATCCCACACCAACGTAGCATGACTCTAACTGCCTTCTGATGTAACCCAGCAAGCCTCTAAGTAGTATTTATATATTTTTTTAAATGGCAGACCACCATCTCAGGACAATTAAGGATAGGTAATAAATGCCAGCCTTGCCAGCAACAACCACACCCTTGAGAATATAAAAAAAACCTGAATCATGAGCACTAGATTTAAAAAAAACCAGGTTGCAAAATTGTCCAATTTATAACAAAAGAAAATCTTTATTTCATTCAGTCTGTTCAGTTACATAATAGTTGCATGGCCCAGGGAAGATGAACCTTCTGTTTCTCACTACGAGTTGATAATATTATTACATTTAATGATGCAGTATGACTGACGATTCCTATTTATTTTTATCGTGGGAAGAGACTGCTCATGCCACACCACAGATCTTACATCATGGGTTATCATCCACAAGTAATGCCCTTCACTGAGCCCTCGAGTCGCCAGTCACACTGCGGCTGGGTAATGTGCAAAGCAGCCAATGCTGACATGGTGCATGGCCTGTCTGACAACTAATTGTTCACTCAGCCCCAGCAGCTGAGCTGGAATTGGGAAGCCTCAATTGGACCAACTGATGGTGACGGACTCCCAGCCCGCTGCTGGGGAGGGAGCGGGGGGTCGCGATCTTACGGATGAAGCGCAATCTCTCGGTTCCTGGACACTTACCCTTCCCTGGTTCCTGGCCCCGGCTCTGTGCCTCACTCCCCAAATCCCGCGACCTCCCGGAGCCACGCGAGCACCAGAGGCCTCTCAAATCGCGCGCCTGCGCCCTGAGTCCGACTGGCCGCTGACGTCAAGCGCAGGCAGTTGGAGGTTGGAGGAGCTGGGATCAGGCGAGATAGCAGTCGGAAAGAAGCGGAGGAAGAGGAGGAGGAAAGGGAGAGTGGGAGGGGCAAGGGAGAGGGGGCGGGGAGAATGATGGGGAGGTGGGAAGGCGGAATGATGGGGGCGGAGGAATGATAGTGGGGGGGGGGGGGGCGGAGGAATGATGGGGGGGGGCGGAGGAATGATAGGGTGGTGGGGGGGCGGAGGAATGATTGGGTGGGTGGGGGGGAGGAGTGATTGGGGGGTGTGGGGGGAGGAATGATGGGGGGGTGGGGGGAGGAATGATGGGGGGAGTGGGGGGGAGGAATGATGGGGGGGTGGGGGGGAGGAATGATGGGGGGGGTGGGGGGGAGGAATGATGGGGGGGGTGGGGGGGGAGGAATGATGGGGGGGGTGGGGGGGAGGAATGATGGGGGGGGTGGGGGGGAGGAATGATGGGGGGGGGTGGGGGGGAGGAATGATGGGGGGGGGTGGGGGGGAGGAATGATGGGGGGGTGGGGGGGAGGAATGATGGGGGGGGTGGGGGGGAGGAATGATGGGGGGGTGGGGGGGAGGAATGATGGGGGGGTGGGGGGGAGGAATGATGGGGGGGGTGGGGGGGAGGAATGATTGGGGGGAGGAATGATTGGGGGGTGGAATGATTGGGGGGGGTGGGGGGGAGGAATGATTGGGGGGTGGGGGAGGAGGGGGGAGGAATGATTGGGGGGTGGGGGGAGGAGGGGGGAGGAATGATTGGGGGGATGGGGGGAGGAATGATTGGGGGAGGAGGGGGGAGGAATATTGGGGGGTGGAGGAATGATTGGGGGGGAGGAATGATTGGGTGGTGGGGTGGGGGGGAGGAATGATTGGGTGGTGGGGAGGAATGGGTGGGTGGGAGGAATGATTGGGTGGGGGAGGGAGGAATGGGGGGGAGGAATGATTGGGTGGGGTGGGGAGGAATGATTGTGTGGAGTGGGAATGATGGGGTTGGGTTGGGGTTGCGGGTGGGGGTAGGGAATGATGGGGTGGGGTGGGGGGGAATGATGGGGTGGGGGTGGGGGGAATGATGGGGTGGGGTGGTGAATGATGGGGTGGGGGTGGGGGGTGGAATGGTGGGGTTGGGGGTGGGTGTGGGGAATGATAGGGTGGGGGTGGGAATGATGGCGTGGGGGTGGGGGGGAATGATGGCGTGGGGGTGGGGGGGAATGATGTGGTGGGGTGTGGGGGCAGTGGTGGGGTGGGCTGGGGGGGGGGGATGATGGGTGGGGGGAAATGATGGGGTGGGGGTGGGGGGAGAATGATGGGGTGGAGTTGGGAATGATGGGGTGGAGGTGGGGGGGGAATGATGGGGTGGGGGTGGGGGGAGAATGATGGGGTGGAGTTGGGGGAGAATGATGGGGTGGGGGTGGAGGGGGAATGATGGGGTGGGGGTGGGGGACAGAATGATTGTGTGGGTGTGTGGGGGGAATGAAGGGGTGGGGGAGGGGGGAAATGAAGGGCTGGGGAGGGGGGAATGAAGGGGTGGGGGGAATGATGGGGTGGGTTTGGGGGGGGAATGATGGGGTGGGTGTGGGGGGGAATGATGGGGTGAGGGTGGAGGGGGGAATGGTGGGGTGGGGGCGAGGGGGCAATGGTGGGGTGGGGCTGGGGGGGAATGATGGGTAGGGGGAAATGATGGGGTTGGGGGGAATGATGGGGTGGGGGGAGAATGATGGGGTGGAGTTGGGGGGAATGATGGGGTGGAGGTGTGGGGGAATGATGGGGTAGGGGTGGGAGTAGGGGGGAATGATGGGGTGGGGGTGGGGGGAGAATGATGGGGTGGAGTTGGGGGGAATGATGGGGTGGGGGTGGGGGGAATGATGGGGTGGGGGTGGTGGGAGAATGATGGGGTGGAGTTGGGGGGAATGATGGGGTGGGGGTGGGGGTGCAGGGGGAATGATGGGGTGGGGTTGGGGGTGGGGGACAGAATGATTGTGTGGGTGTGGGGGGGAATGAAGGGGTGGGTGAGGGGGGAAATGAAGGGCTGGGGAGGGGGGAATGAAGGGGTGGGGGGGAATGATGGGTGAGTTTGGGGGAGAATGATGGGGTGGGTGTGGGGGGGAATGGTGGAGGGGGGAATGATGGGGTGGGTGTGGGGGGGGAATGATACGGTGAGGGTGGAGGGGGGGAATGGTGGGGTGGGGGTGGGGGGCAATGATGGGGTGGGGGTGAATGATGGGGTGGGGGTGGAGGGGAATGATGGGGTGGAGTTGGGGAATGAAGGGGTGGGGGTGGGGGTGAATGATGGGGTGGGTTTGGGGGGGAATGATGGGGTGGGTGTGGGGGGGAATGGTGGAGGGGGGAATGATGGGGTGGGTGTGGGGGGGAATGATGGGGTGGGGTGGAGAATGATGGCGGGGGGTGGATGGGTTGGGGGCGAATGGTGGGGTGGGGGGAGGAATGGTGGGGTGGGGGGGGCAATGATGGGGTGGTGTGTTGGGGGGCGGATGATGGTGTGTGGGGGGAATGGTGGTGGGGGAATGATGGGGTGGGTGTGGGGGGGAATGATGAGGTGGGTGGGGTATGATGGGGTGGGGGTGGGGGCGGAATGATGGGGTGGGAGTCAGTGGGGAATGATGGGGTGCGGGTGGGGGGAATGATGTTGTGGGTGTGGGGGGAATGATGGGGTGGGGTGGAGAATGATGGGGTGGGTGTGGTGTGGAATGATGGGGTTGGGAATGAAGGGGTGGGGGTGGGGGGGAATGATGTGTGGAGGGGGGAATGATGAGGTAGGGGTTGATGGAGTGGGGGTGGGGGGATGATGGGGGGGAATGATGGGGTGGGTGTGGGGGGGAATGATGGGGTGGGGGTCGGTGGGGAATGATGGGGTGCGGGTGGGGGGAATGATGTTGTGGGGGTGGGGGGAATGATGGGGTGGGGTGGTGAATGATGGGGTGGGAGTGGGGGGAATGATGGGGTGGGGGGTGGAATGGTGGGGGTGGGGTTGGGGGTGGGTGTGGGGAATGATAGGGTGGGGGTGGGAATGGTGGGGTTGGGGGTGGGTGTGGGGAATGATAGGGTGGGGGTGGGAATGATGGGGTGGGGGTGGGGGGGAATGATGGGTTGGGGTGGTGAATGATGGGGTGGGGGTGGGGGTGGTGGTGGGGGGGATGATGGGGTGGAATGGTGGGGGTGGGGTTGGGGGTGGGTT